>NW_009939736.1:0-294 GCF_000696875.1 Nestor notabilis
TTTTTTTTCCCCTCGCCCCCTCTCCCAGAGAAGGGGATGTTGGGACTATTCCATCAGTGTGGTATGTCTGTGTAAACATCATTAGCTCCTATGAGCTGACACGCTGGAGATTTTCATTTCTTCTTACAAATCGCTCCCTTCCACAATAAAAATACCACGCATATTAGGCTGGATATGTTCGGAGGGAAGATGGAGATGTTTATTCTCCTTTGATCTCTCGCAAAGCAAAAACCGGTCTTGGCAGCAGAATCCCACCGGAGACAGGAGAGGGTGAGGATATCACCGAGGGGGGAT
>NW_009939736.1:346-12454 GCF_000696875.1 Nestor notabilis
AGGATGCGATGAGCTGGAGGTGCCCCGGGGCACCATCCCACACTCCTCCCAGGCCAGCGGGGAGGCCCTGGCCATTAGCAGGGCTCTTCTGAGTAGCCCAGATAGATGCTCCAAGTGAGGCAAGACTGTTGGTGAAAAGTCTCAACTCCAGAGCACATGTAAGAAAAATTAGTAATCTATTTTTTCCCTAAATTCTGCGGTCTCTGGGGTGCCTGCCTGCCAGTGGGGTTACTCCATGCAGGGAGCTGTGCACACGCTCGGCTTGGCTGGGCTCCGCAGAGCAGAGTAGAGCCCCGCAGAGCCCAGCAGAGTTGAGCCAAGCGTGCTATCTCCCTTGATCCGCTCCTTATCTCCAGGAGCAGTCGTGGCAAGCAGGGAGCTCCGGCAGAGAAACTTCCCTCATCCACTTCCCCCTTCTGTCTGTTTGCCCTGGCAGCAAGACAGCACTTTAGTAACCAACAGACATCCACACCCTTCTTCTTCCAAAGCCCTCTTCTTTTTTTTTTTGCTTGCCTTGATGCCTCAGTAGGTATTAGTTGCTTCCGGCACCATAGTTGCTTTTTGGGGAGGAGGAAACTTGGTGGGTCTTCTCTGTGTAGCAGCACTAAAACCAGTGAGGCCCCTGCAACTTCTTTTAATATTACAGGTTTGGAGGTAGTAGGCTTTTTTTTTTACAGAAAACATAAAAATGGGATAATGTTAAGGACAAGGGAGTCCAGGAGAGGCAGGCCTTTCAGAACAAGACTCTCAGCTGGGCTGGGCTCTTGTGCTTTCTCCAGCTTGTGCTTTGCCCAGCTCACCAGGAGAAGGCAGCAATCTCCACACGGCATGAGCGAGTCCTCGCAAACCTTTGTGGTGAGACTTCAGCTAATTTTGATAAGCCCTACATCCCAAAGGCAGTTTTGGTCAAGAGACACATCCAGATCCCACACTTCCCAGGCTTTCTCTTTTTGCTTTTGGTAACGTTTGCTTTTGTCCTTTTCTAGTGGTGTCTGCATACCAAGTCATATGAGCAGCTGGAGCCTGTGTGGTTAAGGCCATTCACAGATGTTGATCCAGACCCTTTTGTCCTCCATTGCATGAACAGGCAGCTCTGCTGTGGGGCTGCTGTGTTGAGAGGTGCCAGTACTGTTACTAAGACAAAGCTGGCAAACACCAAACAGCACACATGGTGTGTGCTAAATCGCACACCCATTAGTCGTCTGCATAGGGTATCTTTCCTTTTTCTTATTTGGCATTTTCTTTTTGTACCTCAAACTTCCTTTCCATAAAGCTCCAGTATGAGGGTGTGGGCAGAAACCCACACACTCCCTTGCCAGTTCCCCCAGTTCATCAGCTCAGTAGCTTGGTAGGATTCTGTCAAAGCATCCGGCTCCTTCCTCCCACTCACTCTTATAACCACGGAGGGCTCAGTCATGGAGCTTTGTTCACCCAGGATGCTGTGTTTCCCCAAGCAAACTGAAGTAATTTGTATAAAGGGTAAGTCATGAGAGGTTTTTAACAGGTCTTCACGCATATATGGTTGTGTGAAGTGGAAAAATCATGGCTGTGAGATAGCAGGCTACAACTGTGAAAGAGTTTTGCTTTCAACTCTACCTGTGTATCTGAAGGTGCTTCATGGCCTTCAAGCCCTCTGTTTTAGAGAGGCAGCTGGGTAACTAAGGAGAGCGTTTTGCTTAGTAGGTGTTAAAAGTCAGAGGTTAAACCAAGTTATAATTTTTCCAGTATCTGAGAATCTAGCCCTCATTCTTTGAATACATTTATATGCCATGTGATTGCAGTTGAGGGACCAATAGACCTGGAGCCCAAATCATGACCAAGTATTGAAGGAGTTAGAAATCCACATTTCTCAGCTAGAGAAGAAAATCTGGAGCCTTTCAATAAGCATAGGAAAAAACCCCAAACAAACAACAAACCCCTAAAAAAATCGATTAGGCATAAAAAACAATTTCATGAATCCAAAGGTATTTGTTGAATTCACATTATTCCTATTTTCCAAATAAGTAAAACTGAAGATCTCAAAAAGCAGTTGTCTAACTGCAGAGGAGGAAATGACCATTTCCAGGTTTGGAGGATCTGTCCTCATGCATCCAATCTTGTGATTTCTTTGGTGTGAGATATTTCTAAAGGATAAATACAGTAATTCCCGCATACATTAATTATGTAGATAATACTGAAATTACTAGATTGTATGATTTGAAAACATCTGGTTTGTAAGACCAGATGGTTTCCTTCCCTGCTAGGGCATGCAGAGTGATTCTACTAACCTGGCTATCGTACATCCCACTGTTGGTGTCAGATTGTTCAGCCCACTGAGGAATCTCACAAGCTGAACGCTCTCACAGCAATGATAAGATGCCAATTTTTCAGTGCCAGGCATCCATGAATGACATCATATAGAAACAATGTGCCCTCATTTTTATCACCGGAGCTGCCCGAGTACCTAAAAATTATCTTGAGTAAATAAAAAGGGAGGTTAACCTTGTTCACCGTTTTTTGTGGCTTCTGCATTTATTCAATGTTAATAGCTTAACGAATAGTTAATTGTGTAATTAACAAATAGTTAATTACTAGAAGTCTATACTGAAACAGTAATTTTTTTAAGATAGGATTGATGGAGAGACAACTTCTAATTCACACATGCTGACAATCACATAAAAATAAGGCAACGATATTTACTTTTACCTAACCTGGGCTCAGTGAAATAAACTGTAAATCTCTAGCAAGAACTAATGAGATCTAATCTCAGATCTGCAGTAGAATCACATATAAGCAACGGCTTGTTAACATTTGTACAGACCAAAGTTTCTTAAAATCATACAGAAAATAATTCTGAACAAAGGCTCTTAAGAATCTCATCACTTGTTTGCCAGCTGCTCACAAACAGAATAAGACAGTCCCTCTAGATAAATTATTTGCAATAAATTCTTTGCTTGAATATAGTTCTCCTCCTCCTCCTTGAGCAGTATTTTTAAAGTGAACAGTCACGGATTACTTGGATTTTCAGCTCTAGAGACCTGGAAAAAAAAGAGTTCATAAAAATGAGTGTTTTGGGGTTTTTTTGTGGTTCCCCCCTCCCCTCCCCCCCTTCTTCATTTTGTACATTTATGTGAATTCTGATATAACATGAACATGCCTGCTCTAAACTGTGATTGAGCAGGGCTCATCAGGCAGGGAGAGCATCTATTACTTCTGTCCCTAAATCAGGAACTAGTATGAATTCTCCAGGCAGTGGAAAGTCTTGTGGGCAGATGTATTGTGCTGGCCACAAACAAATTGTAAAGAACTAAGAAGGATTTTCCCAAGGCTAGCTACCAGTACATAGCTTAAGGAACATAAAAATTATGAAACATTCAAAAACTAAAATGGAACATTAAAAAAATAAATGAATGTATGTCAGCTATGAAATATAATTGTTTCTAGTGATATATGAAAACCTGCAAACTCTCATTCAGAGAGCTGCCTTCTAATGACACATTCCTTCACACCAGTGTCAACTGCAGAGGGGCTGTAGTACCATTTTCCCTTTGTATTCTTTATAAGCCTTTGGTAATTGCAAAATCACCAGCTATTTGAGGTTTGCTGCATGTACATTTTATTTTAACATTTCCTGATTGCAATTATATAAACTGTTTATTTTCAGGATGCTTCTTCCTGGCACTAAATTATTCAATATAACTACTGTTTTTTGGACTGCTCTTCACATTGTTTTGAGTGTTTCATAGTGATCCAACAAAAAGCTCAATTTTACCCATGTAAACAGTTCAATGGTTTCAATTAGCTTTGGTAAGTGGAACTGCTGAGCATCCCCATCATTACTAGACGTGCCTACACTGTGGTCCCACCTCCCTCTTCGTCCTTTGTGTTGCTTCCAGTAGGGTTGTCCATTTGCAGCTCCAACCTTACAACCATGTGTGCTGTAGCCTGAAAAGCAAAATCATACGCTGTTCAACAGCTTGTTTGGCATGGCAAGATCAGTGAGAACATTCATTTATGGACTGAAAGCCTCTGCCTTTTGCATGGCTCTGGATGCTCCAACATCACACTCCCTGAAGATGCCCATGCCTTTGTGTCCCCTTGCATCTGCACCGCCTGGCATCCAGATGTGGGGTGCCTCTGGGCCGGGCTCCCCAGTGCTGTGTATCCCGCAGCTGTGGAGCTGGCAGAGGGAGCCCAGGACAGCACTGGGTTCTCCATCAGCAGTACTGCAGCAGCACCACTGACCTATAGGTGATATGAGAGGTGTGGGCTCCACTAAGAACAAAAGGACCTTAAAAGGTCTGGTGCTACGACTGCTGAGGTGCAGCCAAAAGTGATTAGGAAATGTGTGCTTTGAAGACTTGGAGATGCAATTCATTCCTAACAGGGAAGGGGACAAAACAATTCAAACTATGTATAGAATTTAAGACCAGAAGAAACCACATAGCATTGCTCGCCTATATAGTATGTATCATCAACCCCAGCCTTTTATATTGCTGAAATAACATCATTGCATTGTGTTTACTCAGCAGGTATCAAATGTAAACCTTAGGAATATGGCACAGCATATATCATTTGTAAGTTAAAAACCTGCAAATAATAGGGAGAAAAAAAGTTTACTTTTCTATGTCTGCTTACCAGCACCTCAGAGCAGCATCTGAGATAAAGTCCCTTCTGCTTTAAGGCAGGAAGAAGTAGTGCAGCATCCATAATACTGGCGTGTGTGCTTTGCAGACCTGGATGAGAGGCTTTCTTCATGTTTACCTGCAGATGCACAGGTAAACATGAATTACAGCCAGTCTCAGTGCTCAGATGTAAGTGGGAAAGCTGTCTGTTACAAGCAGATGCCCTGAAATGACAGCTATGTATGTAGTCCATGCTCAGGAGCTCTCTGCAGAGAGCATATCTCACTAATGGGGTGTTTTCCTCAAAGACAGACCTACTTACTTGCTCCTATTTTCAAAACATGCCAAAAGGCACACTCAGGCATTAACTTCAGTTTTATTTTTTGGCGAATTGCTGAATTCACCACTTCGGTGCAATCGATAAATACAGTTTTCTTCCTGCAATTTATGCTTTGTCTTGCCCCTAAATGACTCTGGTGTCAGACTCATCAGGCTCAGAATGGAAATATAAGGTGGTGGTTTCACTGGTGCTGGCAAAATTCCTGTGCACTTTAGAGGTGGTAATAGGTTACTTTTATTTTCATTATCATCAGCTGGCAGGGAAGTCATTACTTGGGATTAGTGACAGCATTGTCTAAAGTCAGATCTTTGGGCCCAGGTCCGGGTTTTCTACTTGAAATGTCTGGCAAGACCTAATCAGTGGTGTAACAGTTGCTAGATGCCCCAGATTTCCCCATTATACGGTGATAATCAGTACTTTTCAGGACAGGCAGCTCCCAAGCACCTGAAAAACAGCTGCTGGCTGATTCCCTCGATGCAGATGCCTTTGACAGCCTCAGGCAGCGCAGCACCCGGCGCGGCTCCAATCTGAAAGACAGCTCTGTTTTCAGAGGTGTGAATTCTGATTCAGGTGCCCCGCCAGAGATGGTGAGTTACTCACTGAAACTGCTCCTATCCAGATTTCTCTCCAAGGTATTACCTGGGCTGCTGGCTGCAAACGCCCCGACCCTCTTCCTTTCCCAAGCTCATAATTTTTTCCCTGTAAAATTATTTTGCTCACATTTAAATCTGTTTTAGCATTTTAACTAGCTAAAATGTTTTCACTTGTCATGGAAAACAGGTAAACATCATACGCCAGCTGCACTCAGAAGTGATGTCTCCACCTACTGAACTTCTTTGATGGGCAGCAGAACAAACCTACAGCCCTTGGAAGCAGGAAAATGTCCCAGAATTGGCTCTGGAGCAGTTTCGTACCACACTGAAAGCTCTTCTTGGTGCTCCACAGCATAGCTTCTCAGTCACAAACTCCCTCATGCATAGGGCAAGCTGGCAGAAAGTGGTATCTGATCGAAGCGTGGCACACCACTGCTGCTCTGTGTGATGTGCCAGAAATGACAGGCGGGAATTTAGATTTAAACTCGGTTTTCGCTCATATTCAGTGACTTCTGGTGCTTTTAATGATAGTTTGTTTGATTTGAACTTATCGTTCCCAGGGGTTTTATTTAGAGAAACATGAGAATTACTCTTTCAGGAGGGACAGGATAGGTGTTACAAACTGCACTGGAGGATGGTGCATCACAGCCACTTTTTCTCCCTCCTGCACCAGCTTCTTTCAGTGCTCTCAAAGACAGCAGCTTAATGCCTGTTAAAATATTATTTCCTGGATGGTTCCAAATGTTGCTTCGTGGGGGAAGAAATACTAAAATAAATGGAAAATGCCTCTTTAAAAAAAAACAAACAACACTTTCAGGCAAATAAACACTAAAATCTGCCACATTCGATTACACAGACAATGGAAAAGGAAATGAAACAACAGCATATACTTAAAATTAAACAAGAAAAGTAGCCCTGTGGAAGGGCTGTAAAACAGCAGGATATCTCGCACTGTAGCAGTGAAGCCCTGATCTAAACTGATTCTTCTCAATGGATAAGAAATGCCTCTGCAGTTAGGATGGTTTTTTTGTTCACAATGGAGCCCAGACAATAATCCCGCATCATTAGTTTTTTCTAAATTACCCAAACAATTATATTGTGCGTTACACACAACCTTGAGAGCAGTCCTGGAAGATATCTGAATGTCCAGTTCTCAAAACAAGATTTCAACATGCGTCACGTCCCTCCTCAGATTATTTTGGCCAAGGGCAACAGGATCAACCAGAATTCCAGGTTACAGTTCATTAGTCTATGACAGCTAGATTATCTCTGTTCGCAAGTGGGGTAGTTTTGACCATATGCATTAGGATCATTTAAACATTTCTTAGGGTACTTATCTTGATGCAATTTTTTTGTGCCTCTGAGCAAGTAAAGAAGCAATTAGACCTGAGCTGTAGGTGTAATCAGCTAGCTAAGCACCTGACAATTTATAAATGATAAATTCTGCCCCAAATGAAAAATGTCAGATGTACAAGAGAAGTTCCTTTCAAGTTGGGATCCTCAGAAATGCACCTTCAGATACAGCTGGGCTATTTCATATGACTTGGCTTGGTTTTGTGCTAGCTGGGGAGTCAGAAAAAAATGTTCTTTAAAATCACCCTGAGTTAACGAAACAAATTATCAAAAGCATACATGATTAGTCACTGGAATGCTTTACTCTGGGAAATGGTGAATGCTCCAAAGCTTGATGTCATCAGATCAAGGCTGGACATCTTTCAGAAAGGTTGTGTGTCAGACAAGAGAAGTTATTGAGCTCAGCTTGTGATTATTTGTACATATGTATTGGGAATGGCTGACAAGGAACCTGAAAACGTGATGAAAATCTGTGAAAGCAGGTTAGTGGGGTTCCTTATTTCATCTCTCAGTGTAATAGAATGATTCTGAGCTCAGAAATGAATTGAGTGTTGCGTGACGAGTGGCTGAGTCAGTACAGCTATCAACTCCCTCTCTCGGTGCTGCATCGGCTCCATAGTGCTGACAGCAGTAAAATACTTGTTTATTGATTGTCAATGAAGTATGACTTGAATATGCAGTCTTCAAACAGTTAGAGGAGGAAAAAGATGATTTTACATCATCGTTGGTCTGGCTATCACCATGTGTAGCTACACTGAGCTAATCCAGTTACCTCTTCTGTTGTTGTTGTTAAAGGTTTGGGTTTTTTTAAGGAAAATTACTCCCATCTTAGAAGAATAAAGTATCATCCTGAAAAGAAAAGGTTGACTCAGATAAGGAAAAGGACTGCTGGAAACATCACAGAAAATAAATCTGCCTTTTATTTAACTCTTTCCTCCACATTCTGATGGGAAATGGGCAAAAGATGAGAAGCAAAAATGCATAAAATACAGAAACTGAAAAAAGGTGAAAAGAGAAAGCAGAAGTGATGTGTGTCATTGAAAAATACCCTGAAATGCTGGAAGAAACAAATATTTTACTTCATATTCTCCCCAGGCACTATTCTGCAAAAACAATACAAAAACATTTCAGCCTGTTCTAGCGATAACTTCGTAGGCTTGACCCCCACGCAGAAAGCCAAAGCTACATCTGTGGCTCAGATAAGACACAACAAGTCTTGTTTTGAAGGCGAAGGATGACTTCCATTGTTTAAATAGACAGCCCTATCTAGGATGAGGCAGACATTGTAGTGCTGTCTTAGCAGCCATGTTATGGCTGAAGATGCTTTTTCCTATTGTGGGGTGCTTATCATGGATTTGATTTGGGGCCCATTCTGCTAGGCACAGTGCAAACTGTATCAATGAAGCAAAGCTTTGCCTGCAGGTTTTTAATGGCCTTTATGTTTATAAAGTGGGAAAGTTTCAAATATGTGGAGAGTATGGAAAAATGGCATTTGTCTTTTGTGTTGTTTTCTGTAAGGGCAGAGAGTCGGTATTCAGTGGCAGAATAAAAAGCCACAGAGTTAGACAATAGGCAACACATGGTTTTTGTTTTAATTACTTCAAGTCCAAAACTGTATTTCAGAAGTTTCTGAATTCTCACAGACTTAGTGGTTTGTTCTGACCGATGTGCTTGACATATGGTAACAGAGATGATTTACAGTCACACCTCTATTACCAGGTCTCCAAGCACATCAACTATCTAATGCAGACTCATTTCTTCATTTCCCATGTGCAGCCAGGTTACATGAGCAGGACAGAACCCAAGGCTCTGCCACAGTGAAAGAAGCAGTCCAGGCTTTTGGGGCACAGGAGCTGAAAGGGCTTTCTGACTTCAGCAGAGGAACTCACCACATGCACCAGAAGCATTCAGAGCAATACACAACTATCACAGCAGGCCATATTTGCAGGGGTGTATGGCATGTATGTCCACTCTGTGGGAGATTTAATGTATCTGTTGATTCTTAGAAGGTCTTAGTCTAGTCCTTCTTCACTGCTTTATAGCAGTTGTGAAACCCCACAGGACTGCCCCATGCTTCTCACGCTGTGTGTTTTCTCCATGGTCTTTGCAAATGGTGCCATCACCTCTGCCCAGAAGAGCATTACCAGTTGGGTGCCTGAAGACAGGGACAGGTTTTGTCTCATATTCCATGTACTGCCTCAAGCGATTCTGCATTCTCAAAGGGGCATTTGTGGATGAACTGGACTTGCACAGACCATGTTCATTTGTGGGGGTTTTGTGACTTTGTATGTCTGAATGGAGTCAGAATATTCAAAATCTGGGGCCCAACCATCATTCCATAGATAGAAAATACATTTTATATCTCAGTACTATAAAGAAGCTCTCAGAACCAAGCTACCACAAAGCTGACACGTATATTCTGCCATGGCAGCATGCTTTACGCAGCATTTATGACTGCAACTGTATTTTAAAGCAAAATGGGAAATGATAATCTGCCTCAGGTTCTTATCCCCACTCTTGGAAATGTGTGTGCAGATCCCAGCAGACTCAATGGACATTGCATGAGAACTGTACAACGGAGCCACTTTTCAGAGGGCTGTACAGAGCAAGGTCAGGGTTCTGCTTGCTGCTAGCACTGTGCTAAATGAATCCTTTCTCTTTTAATTTTTGTTTTTAGTCTTTCTCCTCCCACACCTTTGCCCTCTTTGCTTTCTGAACTCTCACAGATACTTAAACATTGGCTTTGGTGCTGAAACTGGGCCCTCATCTTCTGTGAAAAACAAGGGAAACCTTCTGAAGGAATAACCTAAGTGTAACACCAGATAAATTAGAAGTGCTCTCTGCTGTCGTTCAGCAAAGCCATGTGCAGACAGAGAACTTTCACAGCTATTAAAAAAAATGTGCTATTCGGTGCAAACTTGCCATCTGGCTCCTACTGCTGGATTCCACTACAGTGTGCTTCTTGAGATTACACTCATCTGCCAGCCTCCCCCTCGCCTCCCAAGGCACTTAGGAAGACTCTTCTGGGAATATAAAGTGAATTATTTTATCCCAATCACCATGCAGCTAACTATACATGGTAATTAAACAAAGAGACATTCTCCTTCTGCCATTGGAGGCAAAGGTTTTCTTGCTAGTCATAAATAATGAGTGCTCTTTGGGAAGATGAAAAAATATTTACTGAATAAATTGGTATCCTGTTATCATGCTGATGGCCAGGCAAAGATAATCAAGCACTAAAACAGAAAACAAGGGAAGAATATTCAAAGCTGAGGCTTCTTATGCCATCTTCCATGGATGGAGTTGTTCCAGATGATCACAAGCATCTTTTAACACAGAAGAGAGGAGGAACATTTATCTCTGAACATGAACAACCATAAAGCCAGCAGAGTCCATAAGGAATGAATGTGGTTTGCTGGGACACCTCACCTCCTATGAACAAGGGATTAGCTTTATTAATCCCTGTGGCCTCAGTAAATACCGTCTTCCATATAAGCGTTTGCAGAATGAGGCTCTAACAAATAGCTGGCAAGGTGGGCAGCTTTTCTGTACGGTTCCCATGGTGTGTCTGGGAAATATTAACACTCAGGCACAGGCAAGTGCTCTTGCTTGTACCAAGCACCACTGACTTCAGCTGTGGGAGACCTGCAAAATGCAGACCTCCCCAAGGGCACCCACTCACTTGGCAGCTGCCCGCTTCTGTCTGCAGTCCCAGATGACTCACGCTCTCCTCACGCCCTCTCTGCTGCTGGTCCTGATACTCCCTCCAGGCTCCAGACACTTTGCTGAGCTAGAAATTCCCAACAACATGCCATGGTTCATGCAGTTCTGACCCCAAATCTGGAATTCCCAGAGGGCTCTTCTTTTTCCTGACCTGGAAGTTCAGCTCCCTGATGACTCAAATGCACCCAGGCTTTTTTTATCATGCATTTGGAAAACTTTGATAATTTTAATTCACCTGCAACTCCTGTCTCAATGTCAGGGCTACCAGCTGTAAATGACCAAAAGTATCATGAGGTACACACTCACAGCTCTGTCCCACTCTGTACTCATGATGCTTACTTGAAGAATATGAAGAAGAATACTCAAAGAAGTCTTTTGGGTTTAGAGCCTTACAATGAGCTGAAGTTACGCTTCCAGGACCTTAAAACCACAAATGAACCCTAAAGCAAAGAAATCAGAGATTCTGAAAAATTCTCAGGACTCCTGGAGCTTAGCATTTGGTTGAGTATTTGGTTAACAGGAAATTTGAAATTCCTCCTTGGTTCAGCTGCTTCCCCTTCAGGCTTAAAACTACATCATGATTCAGGCTCCCATCTTGAATCTGAAATACGATGACTCCCTCTTGCTTTGCTGGGGGCCTTCCAAAGTTTTCTGGATCTAAAATTCCTTATGCATAGCTCCTAATGGAGTTATTCTCCACTGAATCCTAAACTCTTGCTTGGGTTCCCAATTGGCTCCACTTCTTGCTCCCGAGACTGAATTTATCTTATCTCACGTACGGAGGTCTCTACCGGCTCCTGCTCATTGGTTTCTTTTCCCCAAAAGCTGACACTCCCCCTTGATTTTGTACTCTACTTCTCAGTCTGCCAAGTAATATATAGCATGTCATTCATAACTCCATAAATGTGTTTTGATAGACCAGTTTATTCAATATCTTTGGTCCTGCTGATGTCACAGACATGGTAGTTTTGTCAGGCAAAAAGTCTTCCATTTGCCAAGACTTCAATATCTAATGATTAAAAATGCATTAGAATGAAATATGCCTGTATCATTATGAAATCCCTGTTCGGAGGATATATACTTTTATGGATTCACACCAACTGTAATTTTGTTCCCTGAAAAAATAAACTGCCAGAACATGTCTGTCATGTTAGCTTGGTGTGTTTCTAAGCTCATCCACAATATCAGATTCAACCACACTTAGCATTCCGAGTCTCCAAGATTATCCTGACAAGTCAAGAACTTCCAAAGTATACAAAAAAGAGAGCCCAAGTCTATCTGATTGGGCTCTCTCACAGAACCTTGATGTGTTGGGGCTGGACTTACCCCTTTCTCAAAGCGTCTAGCTCCACCAAGCCTTACAGCCAAGTCCTCCAGCCCATGGCCTGACCTCACCTGCTGCTAAGCCCAGCAAAATACAGTGACATGGAGTGGACCCAGGCCACAGACTGCAACAAGAATGAAAAGCAAGTGGTATCACAAGCTCTGGATCCTG
>NW_009939736.1:12485-18352 GCF_000696875.1 Nestor notabilis
TCTACAGCTGACACCTTTCAGTGTCCCTTAGCTAGCTGTCAGCATTGCTCTTTCAGTGATACCCCTGCCTACATGACTATGTTGGGGTAGAGCAGAAACTACGAGCAGAGACTAGACTGCTGATAGACCAAACTTGGCTCTAGTCTGGTGCCCTATGATTCACTCCTGCACTATTGTTGCCTATTAATAATATGCTTTTTCCAAGACACAGAAAATGAATTACTCATAGATAAGACACTGAAAATAAAATCTTGTCAACACTGTATATTTAGAAAGTGACTGTGGGACAAATCCAGGTCAGTCCTCCATTCACTATAGAGTTAACACCTGAAAGGATTTGCTTGCTGCAGAGGATAATACCCAGAAGTACTCACCACCTTTTCCTCTTGCCATACACTGACTATCTGGACCCATGGCTGCAACTTCATACATAATTCCACAATGTGGAAGGCAAAGCAGACAGGTGAGATACCAACATTTTGTATGTTTACATTATGCCCATGAGCAGTGAGTTTTCGTCAGTAAGATGAGAGTTTCAGAAGTTTACTGAAGCCTTCCTGGTCTTCTGCTCACCTCCCTTCCTCCAATGCTCTCATGCTCCTCCTCTGAGAGGACAAAAAGGGAAGCAGGACTTTTGCACCTTCAGCACCAGCTATTGACTGAACTTATGATTATCCTCAAAGTGCATATAAGGGCTGCCTTTCATATGCAGAACCTAAGGGACTGTTTTAGTGGTGTCTCATGAGGCAATTTCAGTTCTGAGTTTTCAAGACTGAAAATGATGGATTAAAAATGAATGGATGTGAGAAGAGAAAGTATGTGTATGCCCCAGAAATCAGTTCCTGGGACTTAGCCATACAAAGATCAGAAATTACCAGGTTCTATCTTCCACCAGTCTCACTGCATCATCTCTATTTCTCCAGTCTATGAAAGATCCTCTTTACATATCCAGAAGTTCAGTAGCATGATGCTTCTAGTGCCACTGAGTCTTTTGGACATCAGATTGTGGAGACCCTCAGTGTGGTTTCAGCTGCTAACAATCTGAATAAGCAATTTTCCAGTAGGTAGTCAACACTTCCAAGTAGGCTTTGCTTAACAGAACCTAGATCAGTTTAAGGTGCTCTTTCACATCTGTCTTCACCTTTCAGTGCTCGTGGGTGCTGAAGCCATGAGTAATTCTCAGTCAGTCTGTACATGGTATCTATCTCCATCATTTGCCACTGAAGAACTCACAGTGAACGGGTGTTTCTGACAGGGAATCCACCTCACCAGCTTTTCCGGGGTGATGTGCCAATGCTTTGAGCCTGGATGTGAACACTTGCCTTTTGAAGGATTGGGTGGCCTGGCCATGTAGTTCTGTGAGGGGAAGAAATGCTACCTGCAGAGTTATTGACAAAGACAGCTTTTCAGAGGACTCTAGAATTTGTATCGGAATCATTCCCAGGCATAACAACTCAATTTATTTTCATCTCAAGCTGGAAAATTATCCATATTCACCTGTCCTCTACTAGCTTTTGAATCATGCCAAGCTGCATCCAGGATTAAACTGAAGTTCTGAAAAGTCTCAGATCTGCATAAAGTCTATGCATCAAGACAAAGGTTATGTGGATGGCTGTAGATTTTCTGGCCTGACTGTGTATTAAGATTGTGGTGGAGATGTGAAAATATCAACTGCCCCTCCAGATTGCAGCTGGGGATATATTTCGAGTTGAGATAGTAAAATATTAATGCTATTGCACAGGGCATTTGTAGGACTTCAATGAAAAATCCTTTCTACATGTTTTGTATCTCTTGGGGCAGAAAGATGAACTCAAATAAGGAAGGCAAAGAAAGGCAAGGAGGGCAATCAGGAAATAGAGAACACTTATTTAGAAGGAAGACTTAATGAACTTACTTAGCCCAGCAGGAGGAAGTCTGAGAGGGGAGACATTTGCATATAAATGCATGAGGTAAACACTGTGAAAGGAGAAAATCTTTTTAGTAAAACGGGTAATGCCACTCCTGATGGCATTCTCTGCAGCAGTACCAGACCTTGAATATCTCAGATTAGGCCAACATGACAGGGTCAACTTCAGAGTTGTTGTTAAGCCCAGATGTGCTGACTGCTCGAGTCTCAGGTGAACCTCCAAGGGCAAAGTGAGTCTTGCTTCTCTTCACTTCGCAGCCTGCACATCCCTCTTGGCATATGGTAGACTTTGCACACAGAAAACCTATCAGCAACCAGCAGCAATCTGTCACTGGCTTCAAGCCCTTCAGCATCCTATTTCTTCCCTTTAGCATAAGTGATGGTGACTGATCATGACCTTACTAAACCTTAATATCCTGAATAAATATATGGCTTTCAGATTAACCAATTCAGCCTGCTGTCTTGTTCTAGATGTTGAACTGAGGACAGCTGATCAGTGTTGGTTCAGCCTTAGGTGTAAATCCTCCTGGCACATCCTGCATCATTAAAACCCAATGTTAAAAGGCATTTTTCAAAGGCCTCCGTTTGAGAACTATCAAGGTAGGTGGTGGTCTACTCAACAAACAGCATTATATCAATAATATTGGATAGTTTTCTTTTGAATATGATGAGAGATTGATGGTGTTTTGACATTATGGATTGTTATTGTGACAGCACCTAAAAATGACAGCTTGGTTTATCTCCCAAACAATTTACAAACACTAATTTCAGAATCATACAGGAATGATGTGCTGTGTTTACCAGAAAATGTGAAGAATCCTTCTAAGATCAACATGCTATGACTAATAGATTACTTACGAAACAGCCACAGAGTGTAATAAGAGGAGTGTTCCTGACAGAAATGCAGCCCCTGGCAGATGTGTCCATAGAAAGCAATGGAGCAAGGCTGGGAATCTGTTTATTTACAAGTGAGGTGTCTTTCCAGTAACAGTGGGAACACTGTAACTTAGAAATAAAAAATACACATAGAGACACCTTACCTGAATGTACTTTAATTTAACTTGAACTAGGCTGGGAATTCATTCCCACTGCCTCTTTGATGTGGCAATAGGCAAGTGAAAGAATGTTCACAGTTTATGTATTCATCTCTGGGAGAGGCAGCCCTGAATTCCTCGTGGGGAAAAAAAAAATAAAATCTATTTTTGCGGTGGGAAATCTTTTTTCTCCAAACTATTATTAAATTTCCTCTGCCCTGCTTTTCTGCCCATCCTATACACCCAAAGGTCTAACATGCACAGAGAACAGAGGGACTTTCATCTACTCGTGGCCAATTATATGCATGTGCAATGGCAGCTCCAGATGCTGAGCCTGGGTGCTTTGGAAAGCGAAGAGATGCAAACCTAGTGCTTGTGAAATGAGAGAGAATGGACGGCCAGGACAGTCACAAAAATCAAGTTATACTGGGCACACCGGCTTGTCATAAGTGGATATGAGCTGCTTCCATGACAGAATTATTACTGGAGTCCTTACTTGGGAAGTTAAGGCCTAGAACTGTAAAGGTAACACCTACCTGCCTCTTCTGTACCTATGGACTTGGTGGACACAGCTTGGTGTTGTTGGCCAGCTTGCTGTCTGCTGTCCATGTCACTGACAAAGACATTAAACAGCGCCAATACCATTACTGACCCCTGAGGAACACCACTTGTCACTGGTCTCCACTTGGTCATCGAGCTGTTGACCCCAACTCTTTGAAAGCGACCATTCAGCCAACTTCTTATCCATCAGGTGGTCCATCCATCAGATGCATGCCTCTCTAGTTTAGAGACAAGGATGTCATGTGGGACAGTGTCAAATACTTTGCACAAGCCCAAGTAGATGATGTCAGTGACGTCTTGCTTCATTTCAGGTGACACAAAGGCACCTTCCTGCAAAAGCCATCCTATAAAAACCTCTAGGAAATTTCTGATGATTTCTGTACTCTTAGCCAATGCATTCATTCACACTAGCTATCCTCTCTCCTCCAATTCTGGTTCCCAAGGTGGAAAACAGGTGTGTCCTATGCAAGCAGTGAACCAGGCTTAGTCTACAGAAGGATTTCTGCCTCAGGAATTCAAGATGGGGAAGGTGCCATCTCTGACCATGTAACCATATCACACACTCGAGACCTGCTTCTTGCTTCACTTCACTCTTTGATTAGGTCCATGCTCAGGTCTGTTACGGAAACCCTTTATTGCATATGTTTGTGTCCCCTTTTATTACACATGGGCACCAGGCACTGATTCCAGACTCAAGGGTAAGCAGGAGAGACGCTGTAGTGCCCATGAATCTGCACCAATTCCCTCTGTTTTCATGTCACCCAATGCACACATCTGATGTGACACTTTAAATATGCAGTGATGAACTTTTCATGTCCAGTGGCAGGTAGGTCTAAGATTCTCCATGGTTACCTGCCCAGACCTACATCCTAGTACAACATATGTTCCCACATGTTGTAGACCCAACACATTATGGAAACATTGACCTGACCCTGAGCACATGGTAGGGCAGAAACATCTCCTTCTTGCCTGCAGCCCAAGTTGCTGCCTGGATCTGAGGAATACCCAAGGAAATATAGGTGGCAGGAACAACTTTCTCCTGTTTTTCCCAAAAATCTCATGGGGGCTGAGGAGAAGGTGTGTGCAAACAGTTCACGTTCACATAGGAAGCCTTTATTACCATGCCCAGGTATGAGTGATACTCAGCTGGGGGGATATCTGATAAGATGATGTTGTGATCTCTCCACAGCAGTGACTCAAATAACCTGCCTTGCAGGAGACCACCTGGGCACCTCAGGCAGCTCACCCAAGAACTGTTTTTAACACTGCCTTTGCCCCCCAGCTGTCAGTGCTACTTCAGATTTCCTGGAGAACCTGACTTAGGCAGACCTTAGGCTTAGGTTCAACAGACAGAAAATAGGGTAATTTAAAATATCACAACACAGAATCAAATTTAACTTAGCTGTGTCTTCTGGTAGCAGCAGGGATACACTTAATGTCTTGCTTTTCCATGCATCCCCCTCCCTCCATCTCAGGCTGCTCCATTACTTTCTTTGTCTGAAAAAGTTTGTATAAAGCAAGACCATTTCAGTTTTCTGCTCAGTGGACTCTCAATGACCTTCGAGTGCTCTCTGGTGTTTTGGTGAGAGGCCGATGGTTATAGGCTGTGTCTGAAAGCAACCTTGTCTAGTGGAAAGCATCCCTGCCCATGGCGGGGGGAGGGGGAGGGGGGGGGCTGGAACTAGATGATCTTCAAGGTGTCTTCTAACCCAAACTATGATGCTATGATTCTATGAACCAAAGCCCGACACTGTACTTCCGCAGGGGAGCACTCAGGCTGTGATGCTGCCCGGAGGACAGAGTGACAGGGGAGGGCTGTTACAAACCTGTGGTTTCATCAAAGGCAGAGCAGAGTAAAAAGAATAAAAACCATCTCTAGCATTCCCTCTGCAGGTTCTTGCTGCCACCCATAAATTATTAACCTTGATGATTAAATTAACATTTAAAAGAGTGCACTAAAGCAGTAAACATGGGCTAGTTGTTGAAACATCGTTTCCTCATTGCACATGCCCTCCTTTCCCCCAGTGCCAGCCCTGCTTAGCTGAGTGCTGAGTTCCTCGTGGAACCCTTTGGTGCGCGCATGCAGGAAGGGAGGTCAGGCTTGTTTTGGCAGTTTCAGCCGCGTGTATCCCAGATAGCAGCAGCTAAATTTTATCAGTTGGTTTAGCCTTTGCTCTGTGAGACACACGCTATTATTTCACTCCTCTTGAGGAATAATGCTCAAGTCATTGATAGAAAAAAAATCGTGCGCAGCAGGTCCAGGGGGAAGTCCAGGGAAGGGAGAAACCCACGGAAGGGAGATGTCCAGGGAAGGGAGAAACCCAAGGAAAGGAGAAGCACACGGAAGGGAGAAGCCCGGGGAGGGA
>NW_009939737.1:0-208 GCF_000696875.1 Nestor notabilis
GCAAGTCTTGGCTGAAGCAATGCAGCAACAAAGGGTGATAAGAATAGTTGTCCATATTAACACAATCAAAACTGCCTAATCTGCAGAGAAAACTCTAATTAAAGATCATCTGAGATTATGATCACAATTATACTCCCATTATATACTATTAGTATTAAAAAAAGTTCATTTTTTTCAATCAAACCAAATGTCATTGGAAAATAAAAAT
>NW_009939737.1:218-17840 GCF_000696875.1 Nestor notabilis
TGAGAAAAAAATTCATCTGTCTGGTTTTGCCGAGATACTGACCACATAGATCAGTACCCAGAGAAGGTCATATAGCTTTTCAAAATGATTGTCACAAGCATATGAAATACTGCATTAGAATTTCCATTTTTTGAGTAAAATAGCTAACTGCTGAAATTTCAGAAAGAAAAATTGTTCATTTCTGGCATTGAAAATTTAGTGGAATTCTAATTAAGGAAATTTCAATATAACAAGTTTTCCAGCTGTTTGACTCAAGAAGTTCAGATGAATGTCAAGTGTCAAACAGGGCTTTGCACCTTTTGATGACAAGTGTAGACAGCTGAATCAAATGCTTGAGAACCAGATTAATATTGATACTGCTGTATGTTTTCCAAAATTACTTAGGCGTTGATAGTTGTAAGGTATAACTTTCAGACACATTGGGTAAACAACTACGCAACTTGAAATACTTGCTCTGAGCACAAAAAATGAAAATATTGCTAATATCTGTTCAAGGCTTGCATCATGCACAATCACTATTAAGATAGCTCACACAAAAAGTGTGACGTTACAGCATTACAGAAACAAGAAGATAGAAGACACTAGAAGATTATGTGGTGCTACAGAATGTTTTAGGATTAATTTTAGTCTTCATTCTACCTCTCCACTGACATGCTTTCTTTTTGCTAGGTTGCCCTAGACAACAGAATCAATCAGTATTCCTCTACTGGTAATAATTTCACTGGCAGGGAAGTACAATTGATGTCTACCATACAAAGTGATAAAATTTCCATAATAATATGGTTTATCAATATCTGAAGGTATTTTCAAATTGGTCAAAAATTCAGCATGTTGAAATGTTATCAAGGCAATGTTGCAAATAAAACCTAACTCTGTAACTTCTGAAATAAATCACAAAACTCTTGAGATCATGTATTGTTCAAGGAGCTACATTTTTATTAGACACAACCAAAAAAATTGAAAAAATCTTGTTACTAAGATTTTCTTTCCTGAAATTTTTGCATATAAAACCTTAAAGCATCCATATATCAATATTTTTTTCCTTCCTTCCCCTTTGTCCTTTTTGATCTGCCTCCTATCACTTCCATGCTTATTGCATACTGTGAAAATGTCATGCCTACCCTCTGTCTTTGGTTTTACCCATGTCGTGGTTTAAGCCCAGCCGGCAACTTGGAACCACGCAGCCGCTCGCTCACTCCCCGCCCTTTTCCTTCCTCCCCCCGCTCCCAGAGGGATGGGGAGGAGAATCGAAGGAATGTAACTCCCACGGGTTGAGATAACAGCACTCCAGTAACTAAGGTATAATACAAACCACTACTGCTACCAGTAATAATGATAAGAGGAATAACAAGGGAAAAGGACACAACCGCTCACCACCTGCCGACCGATACCCAGCCCGACCCGAGCAGCGATCTGGGCCTTCCGGGTAACTCCCCCCAGTTTATATACTGGGCATGACATGCTGTGGTATGGAATACCCCTTTGGCCAGTTTGGGTCAGGTGTCCTGCCTCTGCTTCCTCCTGGCTTCCCCTCCTCTCTGGCAGAGCATGAGACTGAGAAAGTCCTTGGTCAGAGTAAACATTACTTAGCAACAACTAAAACCATCGGTGTTATCAGCATTGTTCCCAGACTGAAAGTCAAAAACACAGCACTGCACCAGCTACTAAGAAGGAGAAAAAATGACTGCTGTAGCTGAATCCAGGACAACCCACAAGGTTGTGACAGCAGCTGAGAAAAGAGGCGCTTGCTATTGGTCCTTTGCAAAATGCCGAATTACAGTACTCCATGTAATTCATAAGAATTCATGTCCTACTTTTTGGCAGCCAGTAACCTGCAGGTGTTCCCTATACAGCATTTAGCAATCAAATCTACAGTACATATTAAAATTTTTAACTTCCAGAGTAAGATCAAGGATTTATTTTTTATTCTTGTAGCTTACAGATTTTAAGGCTGTCATTGTAAAATTTGGTCTTCTAATAGTAAGAATAATGGGCACTAATTGCTTGTTAGGCTTTTACAAGGTTGTGAGTTGTAAAACGATTTTCTGCTAGGGCAGCCTGATTTACCACCTCTGGTAAGTGACACATATTTATATTGCTTTGTATCAATATCAGCAAGAAAAGTTCAGCGGTAGACCTGCATATGCCACTCTGAAAGGCTGCACTTCATACTGAATATGATGATAGCTTTATCAAACAGAAGGTTTCTGTATTCTTCAAACTATGTCTTTAGGAAATGGACACACAACAGTGTGAACAATATTTTCCTTTTTAAAAAGATTTGATTAATTATTTCTGAAGGTCCAAGAGTACAACTAGTATTTATACTACCAGCACCAAGAAATCAAAGTTCAATTCCCACCTCCAAAATGTGAAGTTAGTTAAAAATTACTCAGTGAAACCAGATGCTCGCTCCAAATTGCTCCAGAAAAAGCCTTCCTGAGTGGAGCAAACTACAATCCATGGTCAGAATGCAGTTTCAGGTTAATTTGATTTCTTATTATTTTCATTACACATACCACCCATTCTACATGAACACCACAGACCCCTACTGAAATTAACTTTTGGTCTAACCTACTAGGAATCTTTTTGTTAAAGCTCATTTTTTCCCTCAAATCAAAAGATTTGATTTGCACCACTGTGCAATTTCCATAATCCCTGTTCAGAAAGCATTTTTTTCCCATTATGGGTAAGAAATCCAATTTGTCAACTCATCAGCAAAAATCTCCATCAATGCAGCTATGAGAACAGAATTTTTCAGATATAATTACTGAAGGATCATGTATTGATATTTCGAAAATGATAAAAAATGAGTCTGATAATTTAAAGTGTATTCAAATGCAATCAGGATGTGAAGAAATTAAGTAGAGCTACTGAGTTACAATAAAACTCCAAGTAACTCCACCATGAATAGATCAATCATTTACTCCAAGGAATCTAAGAGACATACAGCAAACCTTTATATGGAATTTAATTTAGCATTTTATTGTGGACTTTTATTTTTACTCTTGCTGTTATATTGAAAAAAATTTCTATTTTCTTTCACTCTCTAACTATTTTTGGTGAGTTTGAAGCAGCCATAATGGCAGATTAAAGTTACTTACTGATAGAGAAAGACAATCTGTACTGGAGCGCCTGAAAAATTAATAAAACTGCCTCAGCTTAGTAATAGAGCTGTTCATTAAATGAAGACATGTTTCAGAAGGATGGGTACACTTGAATGTAATTTTGCTTTCCAGTAAAACTAACTGTGGTAAATAGAATCATGTAAATGCAATATACAAGCTGACCAACATACTGTGGTTCAGAATGCCTCCATAGAAAGGGACTGCTTGGGGGAAATGAAAAGCCGTCTATCCCTTCCTCACAGCATCTTCTCATTAGCAGACATTTGAACTCCAGACTGTAACTTTCCCAAGGGAAAAAGACATTCAAACTGGTACTGAGGTTACTCTTAAACATTCCAAGAAAATTACTTCAGCCAGACACCTGCTACCCATCTCCTTCCTAGCAGCCTGCAAACATACCATTCTTCTCAGGCAGATCTCAGACCAAACCCAGCCTTATTGTAGTGTGTTTTTCCTCTATTTAATCACCTACATACACCCAAAGGTGTGGGAGGGTGGGGAGAATACCAGTTGCATCAAAACCATCTTGTGAAACAGAAATGTAAGTTCTCCAGAACCTGTGGGGGAAAAATGTAATACCCACAACTAAAAATCATTCCTAGAATGAGAAATACATCAGAACTATAGATAGGAAAAAAAAAAGTATGTTATTTATTGTAAAACATCCTAAGGAGGATGTACTATTGCTGGGTTTGTTTAATGAGTATTAAAAACGCTTCCTTATCAGTTCTAATCACATAATAAATTCCTTGCATTGTTTCCAGAATTAGCACTAGAATACTCTATCAGGGAAAACCTTGCTGGATTCTCTTTTAATTGAGTTCAAACAGATGGTTAAATTTCTGAAATGCTAATCTACTGCTGTGAGTTCTATATTTCATGGCACTTTATTTTTGATTGACATTGAGGGCTACATTTACAAGGCAAAGCCAATCTTGCTCTCTCCAGGAACTGATGCAGGAAGCATAGTACCCCCTGCCATATTAATATCAGACTGTGAATCAGGTCTAGAAGGCAGGTCTAGAAACATCAGTCCCAAATATCTTATAAGCCTATGTACAGGGCAGCCTTGAACTGCAGCTCAGAGACAACCACTTCAGAAATGTTGTGGCATGCTTCCTTTCTGTGCACAGTAAATCTAAGTTAAAGCCTTGAAACAAAAATGAGGGCTTCAGCCATACCAACACCCTTTGACTGGTGAGAATTGAACAGTCAGAAGAAGAAAGCAGCCACCACCTCCTTACCCTTGCAGAGGCACACATTCAAAAATGCAATCAGATTACAAAAAAAAAGGGTCAGAAAATAGTTCACAGAACAGAATCACCAGGGAGGTCAGGGTAAGCTGTCAAGGGCTGCTTCCAGCTTAGTACAGCTGCTGAAGTCATTAGACAGTGTCACCCCACCCCCGGGCTCCCAGGGGTAAGAGCAGAGGAAGGAGGGCTCCTCCTCATCTCCTGCTGACCCAACTGTTTCTGGTGAGTGTGAACTCTCTCCATCCATATCATTCAGGTTTACCCATGATACATCATCCTCACTTCCACAACTTCAGCAAAGACATTGCATCTTTACAGACTACTGCCTCCCATTATCTCAAAGTATAGTGATTCCTTTTGTTTAACTTAGTAGTACAAATCTAGGCCGTGACTTCCTATTAATTAGGTTTGCAAACCTATTTATTTAATTATTCAGTAAATGAACATAATAGTTTAGTACAAGCAAAACTGCTGCACAGTTCTTTTCATACTGAAAAATAATAGAAAAAAGTTATCTGTTTACTAAGATGCAGATGAAAACCACTAAAATGCTAGATGAAATGAATCTGCACTCTAAGAGACAGGCCTAGCTAACCTCACATTCTTTTTTCTTCAAATAATTTTGATGGTGGACTGAACATACCTATATACCAGATAAAGACTTCAGATTTGCATAATGAAAGTAATGTAAATCAGAAAAATAAATGTGAAGACATTAAGACTTCTAGTCAAGCTAACTGAGGTGTGGTTCTACAAAATTTCTGAATTAAGGTCTTGACAATAAAGTAGCTCAAGCATTATTTGGTATGAGATTTTCTTCTCTTTAGAGAATTTATAACCTATCCATTGAGAATTACAATCATCTGATGGGATCAAAAGAATAGTGTTCTATATCTAGGTAGGTGCCTGAAGAGAGATCAGAACCTATAACTTAATACTTTGGTGATTAACTTCTTAGAAAACATCACTGCAATAATAATAAACTGCATGATTTTTGCGAAAACATGGTCTTTGACCTTTTGGAGATTTAGTCACATAAAGATTTCTAACACTGTGGGCAACAGAGCCTACAATGGAAAATGGGTGCATAATGCAAAATACTCTTTTTTTTTCTGAATAAGACTTTATTAGCAGCTTGAAGCAGCATAAGGGATTGACACCAGACATACTGAAAACCTTATATGACCTATGTCCTACGTGAATAACATATTAATCAGTTTCTTTCTCTCAAATTACATGTTAAGCACAAAATTACTGGTTCAACAATTCTGGATAAAAGTAATTTAATGAAGATTTAATGAAGATCGAAAGGTTAATTAAACTAGAAAAGAGGAGCTAGTATATAGTTGCTTATTTCCAAAATTTGTTTCCCTCCTTAAAGAAAAGCATGTCCATACATTTTACAGTTCATGAAGATGGATGACTCAGAAAATACATTACATCAATAATTAGATGGTAGAAGGAGTAATATTTATGGGAAATTTATAAACATTTTCATAGCTGAAAATGAAATGAAAAGCACTCCAAATTGCCATGACAACGAGTTTCTGGCTTACTTTGTCAAGCATGTCTGGGTATGCAGCTTATGCCTGAAAAACTTAACGCTAAGAAACACTTATAGATGCTTGCAGAATTTCACTGGAAGAAATCAGGAACTACACATGGGAGAAACAGAAGCAACTCTAAACAGTCAATGGTGCTACTGCAATGCAATAGCTAAGTAAGCAGCAGAAACTCAAATGTATTTTCACTTAGTCATTTAGAACTTGCATAGACAAAATACTTATGTATTGATTAGGATATCAACATGCAATGAATTATTTTAGATAGAAATAAAAGGCCTTTATGTTGCTGTTTATTTCCATGACAAAGCTTACAAATTACACTGGGTGAGCCAATCCATCTCAGATATTTGCATAGTTAAATGCTTGTATAATCAGAAGAAAAGAGTACAAATGAACTCCCCATAACCTAACTCTCACAAAACTGAAGCATAGAACTGTAATGACATGATTTTCAGCTTTCTCCTATGCATCTTACACAAAGACGGATTACAGTATCAAGAACCAGATTTAACTATTCCATAATCACCAAAAAGCATGTTCAATCTTTGCTTTTACGGAGCTGCTACAATGCATGAGAAAACACATGCAGAGCTTTCCAGGGTAAGGCTATAAATATTCTCATGTATTTCCCAAAGGAAATTCAGTGTTTTCCACAGCTGAATAAATCAGTTTTCAAATTATACAACTCATCCTGATACTGTGCTTCAGCATTACAGGTAAATATCCCTATTCCAATAGCCTGTGCTCTTTCTTTGCCCCCTGATGGAGATCACAGGGATGGGAAATGCTATATGGGTTTGTTTGTTTGTTTGTTCTTTTTTTCAAGATGGGAGGCACTAATCTCTGCTGACGTAGGAATACTTTAAGATTCAAAATAACAGACTATACACAAACCTGTCTTGAAGCTGACAATTGTGTATTGCAAAAAACCTAGATGTATCTTTAAAATATTTTGGAGGACCATGAACAAATATAATTGTGAATATAGAAAGATAGCTTTCTGTTCAAAAGAATAAACACAAATTAGCTGTACAGAGAAAACAGATGTGCCTTGCCCTTAGCCCCAGACAAGAAGGATGAACCTATAAAGACCTAGCAGGGGTGAAGCAACAACAACAACAGCAAGAAAAGAAAATTGAGCTAGGGCCCCAAATTAGATTTACAAA
The DNA here is from genome assembly GCF_000696875.1 of Nestor notabilis. Classification (NCBI taxonomy): domain Eukaryota; kingdom Metazoa; phylum Chordata; class Aves; order Psittaciformes; family Psittacidae; genus Nestor; species Nestor notabilis. The sequence continues at coordinate 7,331 of NW_009939737.1, forward strand.
GCTTTCCTGCTCAGGAGGGGCAAAGAAAGTTCATGCATAGATAAACTCTTTACATGGAGAAGCGTTGGTATTTCTGTGATAACACTGAAAAGCCTTTCTACCTGAAATGAAGGGCAGCTTGCATGCAGTTAATATTAATTTTCTTGAATTGCTCCATTCTGCACAACCTTTAAGCTGGGTCAGTCTTCTGCTAGGCAGGCTGAAAAATGTCACAGCTATTCTGATATCAAATCTTATAGTCAGTCTTTTATTGCTTGTCAATGGGGAAAATCTACCCAATTTACAGTATCCCAGAAAGTGCTCTCTCATCCTTTTGAGATCAGAGAATGGTGTCCTCTGTTCTTTAAGGGTATTCCATTATCTCCTCTCCCAGTGGAGCAGAACCATGCCTAAGCCTCCCACACCTGTATCTGCATGAAATCAGACTACTAGAAATATGCCATCTGGAAATACAGTTCACATCCTTCATGCCTATCTTCTCATTAGGAAGCCACAGTACCTTTTTTAGTCCCTAAAAGTCCTGCATGCAGTATAACAATTTGTTTAGTCTTTAGGAAGTAATAGAGCAGGAAGAGAGGAAGAACTGGATCCTAGGAAGTTTTCTTATTCCTCACACCTTCACCAGAAGAAAACAAAGGAGGCATTTTCAGGAGGCCAAGAGTGCTACTGGGCTGGAAAGAATCCACAACCATTCATATCATTGAGGCAGAAAGTTTGGCACACTTGAGAGGAAGCCTTGAACAATGTGAGGCTTAGCAGCAGCTGGTGCTGGTAGTGGGAAGCTAGGCAGCCCTGATACAAGACAGGAGAAGCTGGGAGCAGCTTGCAAGGCAGGCAGGCAATGAGCAAAAACTCCACCTGCCCCACAATGCCCACTTTTGTATTTTCTGTAAAGTAATGAAAGACAACTGAAGTGAATCTACTGGATGCTAACTACCTAAAAATACAGCTCTGTGGTCATTCTGTAGCACTAATAAAGATAAAAGATTGTCATGCATTCATTACTTTCAATAAACAAGTAAACAGACAGAAGAAGATTTTAAAACAAGGATTCTGAAGCAGAAGGTGTCATGCTTTATTGGCAATAATACAGAATATAAAAATCATACAATGTAGTTTCTCTAGAGGATTTTGTCAGCTTTATCCATACTATGCTCCAGAAACCAGGAGTACAATGGCAAGACGGGTTTGGATAACAAGGAATAGGTAGACCTGTCCAAAAAAGCTGCAGGAGCAACAGATTCATCACTGGTGAGGGATCTGCAGTATCCCTGGAATAGGGTGAGGCTGACATTGGATCCAGTGAAGCATGGAACAGTGCCAGTTTTTTGTCAATTGAGGATCAGCTGCAGATAATTTAAGAATCGTTGTTCACCCATCCATTACTGCCATCATCAGCAGAACTAACATAGCAGGAACTCTTAAAAGTTTTATGAAAATTATCCCTGGCAATAATAGGACATGCCTTTAACAAAGCTGGCAAAATGCATTAAAGCTGTCTCCCTCACAATTATTCCTAGCCTGGTAAAGCTACATGAGGAGAAAGTGAAATGGAGAAATTTGGCATGGAAACACCTAAGCAAAAAATACATAATAAAGCAGATCTTAGTTACATATGTTTCAAGACCAAATCCAACATCTACTTTATTTTTTAAAGATGTATGTATTATCAGAAGTGTATTCATTTTTAGAGGTCCTGCCATGAATAAAACACGTATATTATGAACATTTTCCATAAGGAGGCACTGAAAACATGTTATCTATAAGGTGGCTATAAAAATACAATCAATTATCTGCAAATCACCAGAATTCTTCTTTCAAATGTTAGACAGCTTGAGGTATAGCTTATTGCAAAGCCTAGAGCCTTTTCAATGAAATTTGTATTCCAGTACTGGGGAGGGGGGTGGGGGGAATAAATAAAAGAAGCACTTGTAGAAACTGCTTTTTAATATGATATTGTGTTAACTGATTACATAAACCCTTCAAGTCAAGAAATGGTTTAGTCGCCTACATCATGATTAAACCATCTAGTGGAAATTGTATTTATTTTGCTTATAGGTACATTTCTCTTTCTCCCTCATTCTATGTGTGTGTCTTTATGTATGTTGTTACAGTAAGACACTTAATCAAGCCCTTCTGAAGTGGTAGAGTGGAAACAGCTGTTTCTGACAATGTGCTGCTGACAGGGGGTTTAAAGCTGTCATGAGCTGCAGACTGCAAGCAGCAATAATATGGGGTTGGGATGGGAGTGACTTGCAGGTCACAGCACCTCTGTGAGGAATGCTTCTAAGCCAATCAGCTCAAGGTGGTGGCTCCAAGTCTTAAGGCTCTGGTGAGCTCTCTTTCATCTTATACTTGAGGTCACACTTCAAAGTGCCCTTTCTTCTCAAAAGCCATTGGCCATATGTGGGGGTTCTAGAGCAGCTTTTTAAACATTGGTTGCTTCAAGTTCAGAGTTAAAAAACTAGAAATGCAGTTCTATTACAGAAATGATGTCTTAAAAGTTGAATCAAAGCTGAAGCTTAAGTCAGTACCTCACATTCTTGTAAAGAATGGCAATTTAAAGCAAGTTTCTGGATGACTGATTTTTCCACAACAAAGTGAGCTTAAGGCTCATGTTTTAGAGTGCCTAACAACTTGTTAAAACAATTTCCTGGTCTGTGAACATTACAAGATGTAGGGCACCTAGAAACTATCTCTGAATACAGATTTTCCTCAGCCATACTCCCACTCAGAATAATTACTGCATAAAGGTCTTGCTATCCAAAACACTGTCATTCCTTCATGCAGCTGAATTTATTAAAATTAGACTAATGTGATTAAGGCAAATCCAAGCCAACACTGTTAGAACAAACACATATGTGCTTCTCACTAAGAAAGCTCTAAAATTATTTTGTTTTGATAATGGTAAACACATAATGTAGGAATGCATTCAAGTATTCAAAAAGATCCAGGGGCTAAGGAAAGCTAATCTCTGTAGGTTACCTATAGAGTTGAAGGAGGAAAAGAGAGTCCTGTAAGAAATGATTCATAGCAAATAAAAGTAGATTCCTTCTCCAAACTGCTTCTTGGATTCCTCTCTTCCCCTTGCTCTCCAGGGGAATGTCAACTCTTTAAAGCTTATTTGGAAATAAATCGATGTAATCTTGAGAATGCTTGATTCTTCACTGAAGTTTAAGATAAATGATTCCCATTTCCACAGCAGCACTATATTCTACAGAAAATACTGTTGTTCTGAAATTTGACTGGAAATTACTTTCACAGAGGACAGATACACACCTACTACAAATAAGGCCAATCACGAACATTATTGAGAGAACAGCTACGTCTAAACCTGGAATAATAATACTAGCCATATTTGATTTTTCTTTGCACCCAAGCTGCATTTCAGCAGGTGCTGCTGTTCTACCAAAGTGTTTTAATTCTTTTATACTCCGCAGAATGAAAGTGTATCCATAAGCAGAGATGATGCTCAAGATGTGGACATATATTTTAACACAGCTGCATTGTATTCACTTGTTCCTTTACTGTGTATCATTTTGGGGGGTTTTTTGGTTTTTTTTGTTTTTTTTTCCCCTGCAAATACTTCATTCATTGTAATAAAGCTTTTCACAGAGAAAAGAAATGGTATTTTCAGTATTTTTCAGTCCTCTCAGAATTAGTTCAATGCTGAATGAGTGACACCCGATACCACAAAAATAAAATCTTTTTATGTCTGCTTTCTTAAAAACAATGGCTTGCACATTTCAGAGAGGTTACATTTCTCCTGTAAGTAAGTACTATTTTTCTGGGGATGTTTTTAGCCTCCTTAGTCAAAACTTTTATAAAAATGGATTAGTTGAATGAGAGTGACTCAGGCATAAAGGCATATTGGTCACTCACTGTTGTGGCCCAATCTCAAGAGACTGAAATAAAAGAAGGCTTGCTTAGGAGACAAATACAAGAGTGAAGACTGCTGTCTGGAAAAAAACATTGAAACAGACAACTAAGTAGTTCTGAAAGCCATAACCCAGTTGGCCATTTAAACTGGACTTGGGTGTAGAAAAGCTCAACAGAGCAGCTTCTGGATCCAAAGGGCTTCTACACTGGGGAGCAGGGGAGGAAGTATTGGGTATGAAGTGTTGCTTCATTCCAAAAACAGGAACAGTTGAGAAACCAAAGAAAGGGATGCAAGAGAAAAATAAAGCAAGAATGCTAAGAACAAAATTGTGTCATGAAAGCTCAATGAACACACAAATTCACTAACAATCAGAAAAAGGCCTGAGTTTGTAGTATTACTAACATCTCTTATTGCTGCTAAGGATGGATGTGGTTCTAAGAAACTTGATCTGTTGAAGATGTGCCTGCTCATTGCAGAGGGATTGGACTAGATGACATTTGAAGGTCCCTTCCAAACCATTCTATGATTCTATGGTATTTTATGGTAGCGATATTAGAGGTATTGCACAAGATGTAATAATTGTAAAGAAATTAATGCAAGAGAATGGAAATCTGAGTTTTGTTTCAGGCTGCACTAGCCGAAAATCTCTTTAGAGCCAGGCACAGGCCTAACTCTTTAGAATAACTGATAATTTAGTTGTCTTGCTACAGTGAATAAGAAAGGAGCTGGTAACAGAAAAATGGAACCACAGGATGAAAAAAAAAAAAATCATGCTGAAAAAAAGCAGAGAGCCAGTTTATTTGGGATCCTGATCAATAATTCCCTATTGGCAAGCACTGAAAGGGGGAATGTTCTTGTTAAACAGATGCTTTTAGCACTTAATTATTCTAGGAACAAGGCTGATGCACTGCACAGAATGAGACTTCAGTGCTGCCACTGAGAGGGAATTTGGGAACAGACCTCTTAGCTACTAATGGTAAACAGATACACACTAATATATATTTATAGATATGTCTATATATATGGAACTGTACGTATGCATACATCATTACATCACACTCATAGTACTATTATTTTGAATTATATGCAAAGAAATGTTCCTAGATCATTAGTAATGGATTAAAAAAACATATCATTAAATCCTTCAGCACTATATTTTGATATGTGACTCACATAATTTTGCTGAACCTTCATATTCATAAGACAGTCAGAGGATACACAGGCTATATCCAAAATAAAAAAAAAAACAAAACTGTGGGCATTTTCAAGCTTTGAGGGTGGTTCCTACACAGCTCTGGACTGGGCCACTTGCAGTCTCTCAGACAGTACCTGGGAACACTCTGAGAAGCCAGCTGGATTAACACTAGAGAATAGTCCTGGGCACATTTAATTTATCAGTGCAGAGGTAGCAGTGAAGCACACAGGATTTCACTAATTCGCATTCCACGCTCCTTTGGAAAGGTCAGGAGCTTCTGTCTTAACCATGTCTGCATTATATCACTTACTACCTAGAAAACTTCCATAAGTGGCTTCTTTTCCTCCCACTCTGAACCTATTACAGTAAATTTGAGGGCTAATAATAAGAGAAAACATATGTGTGACTACTTCTGGCTTTATTTTCATTCTTGAGAGATTGCTTTTGTAAAGTCATCAGATGGTTGATGCTGGCACTGCATCATTAAAATATTTTTAAAATGTCATGAACTAAATGCATGCTACGCTTAGCTAGAAAGTTAAACTTTATCATCCTGAACATAAAAGTGAAAATATCTCTCATGAGACTTCAAGTCCTGTGTGTAGTTCTGGTGTCCTCAGCATAAGAAGGTCATGGAGCTGTTGGAGCAAGTCCAGAGGAGGCCACGAGGATGACAAAGGGGCTGGAGCACCTCCCGTATGAAGACAGGCTGAGGAAGTTGGGGCTGTTCAGCCTGGAGAAGAGAAGTTGTGTGGAGACTTCATAGCAGCCTTCCAGCATTTGAAGGGGGCCTATAAGGATGCCGGAGAGGGACTCTTCATCAGGGACTGGAGTGACAGGACAAGGGGTAACAGGTTCAAACTTAAACAGGAAGTTCAGGTTAGATATAAGGAAGAAGTTCTTTACTGTGCGGATGCTGAGGCACTGGAATGGGTTGCCCAAAGAAGTGGTAAATGCTCCATCTTTGGCAGTGTGCAAGGCCAGGTAGGACTCAGCCTTGGGCTACGTGGTCTAGCATAAGGCATCATGCCCATGGCAGAGGGTGTTGGAAGTAGGTGATCTTAAGGTCCTTTCTAACCCTAACCATTCTATGTTTCTGTGATTTGAAAAGAAAGCTGAATCAGTACTTACTAGTTTTTTACTTAAACTAATCAAAATTAAATGAAAGTTGCTCTAATAAACTGTTCTGATGATCCTATCCAGCAAAAAGAATACTTTAGTCTTAACATGTAAAACTTGGCAGCAATACCTAGAAATACGAACTTTTACAGTGCCACTGCCGTGAGCTAGAAACCCTCAGTTATTTCCAAAGCTTGCTGAGAAACTTCACACATAATCATATATGGTTCTATACAAATATCAGAAACTCAGAAATACATTCAAAGATTTTAAGAGCACAATGAAACACAGAAAAGAGAAGAGGAACTGTACCAACTTTCAGACAACTGAGGGAATTCATTCAACATTAAGGCATCAATGCAGAAAACCCCCCCAAAATTCTTGCATCTGAAAGCATACGGAGTCACAAAGTCTAAATTGTTATCTCACAAAGTATGAATTAAAGAAATACACAGATTTTTGAGTTCTGGTTTTGGGTGGTTTTGTGTGTAATTTCATATGAACAAGTTATTTTTATTTTGGGTTATGGGGATTATATTTCGTTAACTTGTTTTGAGTGTTGGCTGGTGTTGCTTTTAATTCTTAACTATGAAAACTTTCATTTTAAGCCTGTTACTTTGTAACTTTTCTTTTTTTCTTTTCTCTTGACTGAAATTGTTAATTTGCATCCTCAAATTTGGCACTACAGAGTTCTGAGACAGGAATGTGTTCTAGATTTGATTTATTGCATAGAAAAAGTATTAGGTATTTGAAATAAATTCTGCCCCATTTATATTCATTAATGTTTTTTCTCAAACGGAAGGTAATGGAAAAGAAATAAAACATTGAGTAAAAAATTGTAAAAAGAAAATATTTTATTTCTTTAGTTCTTGATGCAATAAAATTGGAAATAAGCTTTTCCTTTTAAAAAGGGTATATTTCTGCTTCAAGCAATAAGCTTTTCTTTGCCAATATACAACAATCTCAGAGGTAAATAGCTCTGAGGTAAAATCATCTTTAACTCTGTTGAACAACATTTGCCAGAAGTTCATGACAAACGAAAAGGCATAAATATATCGTTGAAAATACCTTAAACAGCGGACCACAGAATTGCCCTTCATTTTCTTTTACTAGTGAAAATAGATGGAATTAGGAGAGCTTTCCAAACTTAACACACCTAAAGGTAGATAAATAAATCTTTTCCAAGTATGTTAGCCAAGTAAGACTTGCCACTAGAACAGTTCACTGAGGTAACTTAAAAGTATAGTGATTGGTTTGACAAATGAACAGCTTTATCTAACTATCCAATAATTAACCATTAAAAGATCATAAATAATATAGACCAAAAAATGAAACACTCCAGCAAGAAGTTTCTCCTTGATCACAGATTTCGGCACTGTAGCACGTTCATCAACTTAAGTAACAGATATCATTAAGAAGGTACTTACATTAGGTCTTAATCCTGCTGCCATTTCATAATACTTCTCAGCTTCTTCATTGAGACTGGCTTGTCTATCAGGACAGAAAAATCAATACAGTTACACCTCATTTTCCTTTGGTTAAAAAAGAAAACCTAATGAAGCATAGCTAAACCAAAATACTGCAGCTACCCCCCATTGTTTAAGGATATTATCATAACAAATGCACAAAGTATGTAAACCTAGAAGATACTTTTTATAGTTCAGAATGTCCAAAGAATTCTCTTTGCCTACCTTATTTCCTTTTTAGTTCTAAAATTGTATCAGTACACACAGGAGAGAAATGAAGAAGGCAAAAAACTCAGCTGAGGCAAAAACAGAGACATACCAGTCCCCACCACAGGAAAATATGGCTGGTTTTTTGTAATTAGCCATACTATCACTGTAAATTATGAAGCTGTAGACTATACAATAATGCTGTTCCTTTCACAGTGCCTCCCCAAGAACATTATTATCCCAGAAGGGAAAAAAGAAAATGAAAATCAGATAATACAATGATTTTTCAAAAATAGATTTTCATGATGCAGGGAAAAGTTCTGATTTCAACATTTACACACATCAGTCTGAGAGGGGATTTAAACTTAGATCTCATATTCCAGGGGAATAAAATGAGTTTCTGGGTATGGGAAGCACTATCGGTTCAACAACTTTTTTTTTCTCTTATTAATATAGTTGACATCTATATTCTCATAGTAATTTAAGTTTTAATTGTTCCTGAGTTTTCAGTTTAATGCCTTTAAACGAAAATGCAATACACAGCCACAGAAATCCAAAAACATTTTTGTCTCAACAGGCCCCCTTTTTGTCTTCTCTCAAATTCCTCTCTTCTTTTGTCTTGTTCTTAATTTCCCTCCAACTATTCATTTTAGATACTGGTCCAATGAATATCAGTCAATCACATACACGTCATGAGAAGGATGTTAAATATGTAAGAACAACCAAGCAGAACTATCAGGCAGGCTATGTATCTTCTGCTAAAGTTATGTGCTTTTTATTTGCCTTTTTTTTTTTTTCCTATGAATAGTTATTTCTCTTCATAGGAGAGTTAGGACAGGTGTTCTTCAGCCTACTTGTGTTTATTATGCGATTATAGATGCACTTCTGTGATACATAATGGAAAAATTGGAAAACAAGGATAACAGTAAGCACTGAGTAGGGTTGGTTGTTTTTTGCTTGTTGGTTTGTTGTTTTGTTTTCTTTTTCTTCTGCTTTCAGGAACAGTTACTAGTTCAAAGTATATCAATCAACTGAGCAGTTGTATCTGGAGATTTTACCTTGTTCATTACAGGAGATTTTACATGCTTTGTTATTCAGTGATCAAACTGTATTCCAATTTTATGTTCCCATTCATCCAAATTTTAAACATTAGCCACATAATACATGATAGGTAATTAATCCTAATCAACACATATTGACAGTTATTGGTCTTGGGAGCAGACAGGGAAGAAGGATAATCACTTTGAACTTTCCCACATAATTCATGTGCAAGCTGAAACCACTTCTTGACTAACAATTTGCCAAGTAGAATCTGGTTTATACCTGTTAACTGTTTTAAATTACTTTGCACATGTATCATTGACTCAGTGGTTTGCAGTGGTTAGGAATGTCTAATGACTGAATGTCTAATGATTGAATGTCTAAAAAATTAACCTGTCATTTAACCTGCTTCTGAATCACTCCTGCTGGGCATTAGTAGTACTTGAAATGACTTGAGGTTGCAGGGGGGGAAATCTCATACTTCCAAATTTCAGGATTTACTGCAGGGCACATAAAATAAAACATGTCACCAAGTTTTTTGTTTGGGTTTTTTTTTCCCTTTTTCCTGTTTGCACAAAGCTGTCAGGAAACAAAGCATTTCTGAATATGGTGAAATTCTGAACAACAAACAAGGTGCCTTACCCAGGAGGCAGATACAGATGGTATACTTCACCTCCAAAAAGTGTTGTTGGCATGTGAACACGGAACAAATTAAAATCCTGTCTCCTTTTAGCCCAGTGGCAATACATGGCTCACTCTCCTCCCACATGTACATCTTGAAACATGGACCATTAATTCCTAAGTTGAAATCAGTTTGAATTTATAGTTCTCCATTAAAAATGGTTTATAGAAATGAATGCACACCACACTAAACCAGTGAGGAAAATGCCAGTTCCATTTCTGGGGCATTCAGCAACAGCTCCTTTAGTTAAGATACAGCAGAATTCTGGTTCCCATTTTCACTGGAAATCTAAACTAGAAATTCATTATGTTAAGCCTTGGAATGGCTTGCCCTTGAGAAAAATTAAAGGCACAGAGGCAGAAAATTGCAGTAACCCTACACCACTGAGCAGTTAACGGCCCTGGATCAATGTCAAACAATGGAAGGACACTACTATAGGAATCATAATTCATATTAGAGTAAAATATTAGATAAAATGTTGATAATTACACAGAAAGGAAGAAAGGAAGCAAAGGGAAGTCTGGAAGACAGTCCTTTTCATAGTTGCAAGTTATATTTTAACCTGTATCCTAAATCTCTTCGTGACAACTGACCTTGAAAACACATCTGATTTTACCCATTAACATCTAGTATTAAATCTTATTTTAAGCGACAAAAATGTCTCTTCTTTTTATTCTCTCATATCTCTTAACCTGAGCCTTCAGACCTAACAGATTCCTGGTTTTTGTTCCAGCTGACTGCCAGTGACACCTTATAAATGTGCTTGACAACACATCACTCTTCGGGTTTCCTGACACCCAGCTGCATTCAGGTTGCATTCATTTTCAATCTTTATGTTATGTTGATCACTGGAAAAAATATTACTCTAAGAGACAAATACCACCAATGTTGACTGGTTGTCCTGGGTTCAGCTACAGCAG
>NW_009939738.1:0-1871 GCF_000696875.1 Nestor notabilis
CCTAAGTCCTAGTGCCCGCCCTCTGCATCCTAGTACCTGCCCCCACATGTCCTTGTTCTGGCCTCCTAAGTCCTAGGCCTGCCCCCCAGGCCCTAGGACCCGCCCCCAGGGTCCAAATCCCCTCCCATAGCCCCGCACTCAGTACAGACCATGCCCCCATGGCCTTTATTTACCCCGCCCCTCCCGTAGCACCGCCCACAGCACAGACCACGCCCCTAGGCCTTTATTAACCCTGCCTTGGCCTCACACCCAGCCCAGATACATCATCATATGGTTAAAAAGGGAATAAAACATCTATCAACCCGAATACAACTTGAATAAAAGTGAACAAAAAGTGACTAGTCTGTGGGTCACTCTGGGATCTCTGTGGGTCGCTGTGGAGTGTCCACGGGTTGCTTTGACCATGCCCGATCGAGGCTGGGCCCCGCCCGTCGCAATGAGCACGAACATACGAGTCCCTGCTTCGACCATGCCAGCTTGAGGCTGGGCAAAGCCCATCGCACAGGGTAATAACATCCGAGTCCCACTCGTACAGCTGAAGAGCCAGGAGAGAAAAGTGCTGCTGGGCCTCTTTAGCACATGGAGAGCTCCGCAACAGTGCCACATCCATTGGTCTCACTCCTCGCCTTCCCACCTGAAAGTCCACTTGAATGCTTCTTCGACCATGCTCGCCTGAGGTGGGACCAGCCCATCGCATTAAGCACAAATGTCCGACTCCTACTCCCACAACCGAAGAGCCAGGAGAGAAAACTGCTGCTGAGCCTCTTTAGCACATGGAGGGCTCCACAACGGTGCCAATTCCATTTTTGTCGCTCCTCACCTTCCCACCTAAAAGTGCAATTGTATGCTTCGACCATGCCCGGTCAAGACTGGGCCCAGCCTATCGCATTGAGCATGAACGTCCAAGTCCTGCTCCCTCAGATGAAGAACCAGGAGAGAAAACTGCTGTTGGGCCTCTTTAGCACATGGAGAGCTCTGCAACGGTGCCACTTCCATTGGTCTCGCTCCTCGCCTTCCAACCTGAATGTCCAATTGTATGCTTCTTCGACCATGCCATGTCGAGGCTTTGCCGATAGCTTTGCATTGAGCACGAACATCTGGGTCCTGCTTGCAGAGCTGAAGAGCCAGGTGATAAAACTGCTGCTGGGCCTCCATAGCACATGGAGAGCTCCGCAATGGTGCCACTTCCATTGGTCTCGCTCGTCGCTTTCCCACTTGAAAGTCCAATTGTATGCTGCTGCAACCATGCCCGGCCGAGGCTGGACCCATCCCATCGCATAGAGCACGAACGTCTGAGTCCTTCTCCCTCAGTTGAAGAGGCAGGAGAGAAAACTGCTGGTGGGCCTCTTTAGCATGGAGAGCTCCACAATGGTGCCACTTCCATTGGTGTCGCTCCTCACCTTCCCAGCTAATAGTCCAATTGTATGCTGCTTCAACCATGCCCGGCCGAGGCTGGACCCATCCCATCGCATAGAGCACGAACGTCTGAGTCCTTCTCCCTCAGTTGAAGAGGCAGGAGAGAAAACTGCTGGTGGGCCTCTTTAGCACATGGAGAGGTCCACCACGGTGCCCCTTCCATTGGTGTTGGTCCTCGCCTTCCCACCTAAAAATCCAATTGTATGCTTCTTCAACCGTGCCCAGTCGAGGCTGGGCCCAGCCCATTGCATTGAGCAAGAACATCCTGGTCCTGCTCCCGCAGCCAAAGAGCCAGGAGAGAAAAGAGCTACTGGGCCTCTTTAGCACATGGAGAGCTCCGCAATGGTGCCACTTGCATTGATGCCACTCCTCGCTTTCCCTCCTAAAAGTCCAAGTGTATGCTTTTTTGACCATGCCTGGTCGTGGCTGGGCCGATGCCTTCGCATTGAGCACAG
>NW_009939738.1:1919-2963 GCF_000696875.1 Nestor notabilis
GCAACGGTTCCACTTCCATTGGTGTCACTCCTCACCTTCCCAGCTAAAAGTCCAATTTTATGCTCCTTCAACCATACCCAGCCGAGGCTGGGCCCAGCCCGTTGCATTGAGCACGAACATTTGGTTCTTGCTCGAACAGCTGAAGAGCCAGGAGAGAAAACTGCTGGCTGGCCCTCCTTAGCACATGGTGAGCTCTGCAACGGTGCCCCTTCCATTGGTGTCGGTCCTCCCCGTTCTGCGTAAAATTCCAATTGTATCCTTCTTCAACCATGCCCTGTCGGGGCTGGGCATATTCCTTCGCATTGAGCATGAACGTCTGAGTCCTTCTCAAACAGCTGAAGAGCCAGGAGAGAAAACTGCTGGCTGGCCCTCCTTAGCACATGGTGAGCTCTGCAACGGTGCCCCTTCCATTGGTGTCGGTCCTCCCCGTTCTGCGTAAAATTCCAATTGTATCCTTCTTCAACCATGCCCTGTCGGGGCTGGGCATATTCCTTCGCATTGAGCATGAACGTCTGAGTCCTTCTCAAACAGCTGAAGAGCCAGGAGAGAAAACTGCTGCTGGGCCTCTTTAGCACATGGAGAGCTCCGCAACAGTGCCCCTCTCAGGTGTAGCTTCTCACCTTCCCACCTAAAATTCCAATTGCATGCTTCTTCGACCATACCCGGATGAGGCTGCGTCCAGCCCATCACGTTGAGCATGGACTTCCATGTCCTGCTCCCTCAGTTGTAGAGGCATGTGAGAAAAATGCTGCTGGGCCCCTTTAGCACCTGGGGAGCTCTACAAGGTTGCCACTTCCATTGGTGTTGCTTCTCACCTTCCCACCTAAAAGGCCAATTGTATGCTCCTTCGACCATGCCTGGCCAAGATTGGACCCATCCCATCGCATTGCGCAAGAATGTCCAAGTCCTCCTCCCACAGCCGAAGAGCCAGGAGAGAAAACTGCTGCTGGGCCTGTTTAGCACATGGGGAGCTCCGCAATGGTGCCTCTTGCATTGGTCTCGCTCCTTGCTTTCCCACCTAAAAGTCTAATTGTATGCCTCATC
>NW_009939738.1:3374-3894 GCF_000696875.1 Nestor notabilis
TTCCCCCCTAAAAGTCTAATTGTATGCTTCTTCAACCATGCCCTGTCGAGGCTGGGCCGATAGCTTTGCATTGAGCACGAACGTCTGAGTACTGCTCCCACTGCAGAAGACCCAGGAGACAAAACTGCTGCTGGTCCTCTTTAGCACATGGAGAGCTCTGCAACAGTGTCACTTGCATTGGTGTCGCTCCTCACTTTTCCACCTAAAAGTCCGACTGTATGCTTCTTCGACCATGCCCGCTCGAGGCTAGGCCCTTCCCGACGCATTGATCATGATCTTCCGGATCCTGCTCCCACAGCCAAAGAGCCAGGAGAGAAAACGGCTGCTGGGCCTCTTTAGCTCATGGAGAGCTCCACAACGGTGCCACTTGTATTGGTCTCGCTCCTCGCTTTCCCACCTAAAAGTATAATTGCATGCTTCTTAGAGCATGACCTGCCGAGGCTGGCCTTAGACCATCGCATTGAGGACGAGTGTCCAAGTCCTGCACTCTCAGTTTGAGATCCTCAGGACAGTGAGAAAG
>NW_009939739.1:0-6841 GCF_000696875.1 Nestor notabilis
GCCCGCCCCCGGGGGGGTCCCGCTCGGGCTGCAGGCCTGGGCCGAGCCGGCTCCCTTCCTCCTCCTCCTTCTCCTCCTCCTCCTGGAGGCTGGGACTTGTAGTGCTGCGCGCTGCGAACTACAGCTCCCACAATGCATGACCGGCCCGCCGCAACACCGGAGCGACGTGTGCTAGTGATGTCTATACGTACATATACACCTATAGCGGGTTGGCGAGGGATGGAGCTGCTGAGGCTTTCCTGTAACGCGCAGAGGAATGGGAAATGTCCCACCGGGAAGTGGTGAGGAGGAGAGAGGGTGGCTGGGAGAACTGCACCGCACAGGGAGCTCTGGGATTCACCTGAACACTGGGCTTACAGAGGTGTAAGGAAGAGCCTTTCTTGGACGCATACTCAAACTTTCTAGCACGATCTGAATCCATAAGGGGTTTTCATGTATGTTGGGGATTAAGGACTGTGGAGCCAAGGACAGCTCCGGCTGGGAGACACACTGTCACACAAGCAGGAACACTGGTGTGACAAAAGGCGCTGTTCCTCTGAGCACAGCGTTGTTGACCAGCAGTCACTAGTCCTTCTCCCTCCCCGCAGGAGGGTCAGGGTAAAACACAGCTGAGGTTTTCTGTCCTGGAGCACAGAGAGCCTTCCCCTCCTGCCCCACGTATTTTCTTGTGAGGGTGCTGAGGCGCTGGCACAGGGTGCCCAGAGAAGCTGTGGCTGCCCCATCCCTGGCAGTGCTCAAGGCCAGGTTGGACACAGGGGCTTGGAGCAACCCGCTCTAGTGGAAGGTGTCCCTGCCCGTGGCAGGGGGTTGGAGCTGGATGAGCTTTAAGGTCCAGTTCCAACCATTCCACGACTCTTTGATTTTTCTCCCCTCTATCGTGGGTTGGCATCTGCTGAAACTGCTTCTGAAAAACATGAGAGAGACAGATCATAGAATCACAGAATGGTTTGGGTTGGAAAGGACCTTAAGATCACCTAGTTCCAACCCCCTGCCATGGGCAGGGGCACCTCACACTAGACCCTGTTGTCCAAGACTGTCCAACCTGGCCTTAAACACAACCTTCAGGTCCCTTTGCACCAGCATTTTCAACCCTGGGATCTATATTAAGACTGTGCACAGTTATCTCAGCTCCTCTGCAGTCCCAGACCTGCAGGTATTTGCCCCTTACCACTCACTCCAATGCGTAGAGAATATTTTCCTCTTTATTATAATAATTCTTACTTTATTTGGACCACAGAAAAGCCGCTGTTGGCTTCTTTATTTTTAATCCTGTGCGTGACTGACTTGTTTTGTTGCCAACCTCAACAATTCTGCTGTGATTTTTAAGGGCTATAAACGTTTCCTTTTGTTTTCACACAAGGCTGTGAACAAAGGGGTGGCAGTTCAACAAAGACTCTGTTATCGTCACCCACCCGGGTTATCTCGGCCTGGCAAGGCCTTACCTTTCTGTACAGAGCAGGTGACTTGCTATTAAGAGCAGCACGTGATGTCTATAGAGTCATTCAGTGTTTTCTGCCAGCTGGCAATGATCTTTCCTGCAAGTTACACGCTTTAAAGTGTAAATACACATGTCTAGTGGGATGTATAGTTTGGAAAGAATCAGACCGAAGCGCTGTGTTCTTCTATGGTGCATTAATAGTGAAACTGAATGAGCAGCTGACTGGGTTTGGGGTTATTCCTGCAGTATCCTCAATGTGGGACCTCTGCCTGAAACAAAATCTAGTCACTGGCTTTCCACGCAGATCCCAGAAGCCCATCCATACATCTCTTGAATCCCACCAGAGTGGGGAGCATTATCCCAGAAGTTAAATTTGGGCTGATAAACCTGTTTGTACCCTCACAGCAACGGCTGATGGCTTTGGCTTGAAACACACCTTGCACTGTGTCTGCCTGGACAAATGCAGACATTTCCACTTCTAGATAAGGGGTGTTTTTAGTGATATATCTGAACCTGTTGGTGAGCTGCAGTTCCAGGGAATGCAGGAAAATCGTTCATTTATGGTGTGCTGAGTCTTGCCTATGCACAAAAAGGTGGTGCTGGATATCTTAGAAATGGATTTTCTTCTAGCTCTGCTCGCAAAGAGCTCAAAGTCCTTTTGTACAAGCCAGTGTTGGTCCCATGTCAAAGCCCTTCTGTGAGCCGACTCTCATCCTCTCTGCTGCTGTACAGACAGGGGTGTTTGAACCTGCTCTGTTTGAACAGACATTCTCCTTTTCCAACAGGGTGGTAACAGTGAGGTGGTAACCCCAGTGAAGTGCCACGCTGATGAATGAAGCAGCTTGGACCATCAGACTGCTGAGGGTGGCTCCATGATTCTGGGTGCTGAGTTCTGCATCTGAAGCTGAAATTACATGGTAGGAAATTACACACTAGCTGAGATAATAGAAAGGGACAATCCTGCTCTTCCCGCCACTCTCAGACTGGGGATGGGGTTTGGCATTGCTGTATTCCTGTGCTGATTCACCTTGACACAGAGACAAAAACCCCAAGTTTCTTCTTGCCAGGTGAGTGGCTCAGCCAAACTTCACCCATAACATCTCTCTGAAGGGGAGTTTTGTAACTGGCTTCAGCTGCTCTGGTCTAAGACAGCTCTGTCTCCAAAAAGGAGCATTCCCACCGCTTACCAAGTTTTCCTGCTGCTTCCATGTGTTGGCAGAAAGCTGGGTTGTTTTTTTTCTGAAAGGTAAACAACCTGCAAAATCAAGGTCAGTTTTCCTTGCCCTTTCCTGAGGAAGGCAGCAAGATCAGTCACTTGGGAGTGGGAAGGATGTGGGACCATCTGCTGTGGCAGATTTAACCCAGATTAAACCTGTTGTGAAAATGAGTGCTGAGTGAAATCCATATGAAGGCACAGCAGCCTCTTGGTAGTCAGATGTGTTCATTCAGTGAACTGCATGTCTCCCTCGTTTGATAAGGCATGAAACAGCTGAAAACCAATAAGATCTATGAAGGTAAAACTCCACCAACACACTGCTGGTGAAAACAAGTGGAAGGTTGAGCATTTCTAACTCATCTTTCCAGATAATCTCTCTTTTTACTTGGCAGTGGTTCTCCAAGCCTCTTGTGTCCCAGCAATTACATTCTTGCTGCCTAATTTTTTTATCCTGCAAACTCCATTCCAATTCAGTGACATTTCTTCTGAGGAACACCCGCTTCATAGAATCCCAGACTGGTTTGGGCTGGAAGGGACCTTAAAGATCATCCAGTTCCAATCCCCTGCCATGGGCAGGGACACCTTCCACTAGAGCAGGTTGCTCCAAGCCCCTGTGTCCAACCTGGCCTTGAACACTGCCAGGGATGGGGCAGCCACAGCTTCTCTGGGCACCCTGTGCCAGCGCCTCAGCACCCTCACAGGGAAGAGCTTCTGCCCAAGAGCTCATCTCAATCTCCCCTCTGGCAGGTTAAAGCCATTCCCCTTGTCCTGTCCCTACAGGCCACTGCAAAAAGCCCCTCTCCAGGGGCTCCTTAGAGCTGCTCTAAGGTCTCCCCTTAAGAAACTTTCTCTTCTCCAGCTGACCCAGCCCAGCTCTCTCAGCCTGGCTCCAGAGCAGAGCTGCTCCAGCCCTCTGACTGTCTTCACGGCCCTCCCCTGGACTCACTCTGACAGGTCTTCACAGCTCGTCTCTGGTTTGATCTGATGGATGAATTGCTTGGTTTTATTCTGCTTGTGACAAGACATCTGCAGGGGTGCAGGAACACTAATGAGGCTTTTTGACGGTCTGGATTCTGTCGGGAAAGAAAGGCTATAAATGATTGTTTTCCAGGAGACTCCGAGTGGCCCTTGGCACAGGGCAGCCACGAGGTGGCACGCTGGGCTTTGGCTGAGAGCACGTTATTCAGGAAAAGCAGGCAAATCTGTAGTGGAGTTACATAAAACACCATTCCCATTAACATCCCTCCATCCTGCAAGAACAGGCTTTGATTTCCACATCAATGGCTGGTCAGATTTCAAGTTATTGTCATATGACTGAAATAGATCTCTTATGTCAGTCAAAACAGAGTGGAGAATGTGAGTCATGCTTTGAAAAAGCAGGAAGTTTGGTTTTTGTTGGCACAAATATTTAATACAGAGAGAAAATTATACGGCTGTAGCGCCGTGTTTGTCTTAAGGATTTGTGAATAACATTGTCTATGCCTTAGAGAAACGTTTCCAAAACAGAAAAGGGAGAGCTTTTAGGTTACAACTGTTAATCCTTATGC
Organism: Nestor notabilis; assembly: GCF_000696875.1. NCBI lineage: Eukaryota > Metazoa > Chordata > Aves > Psittaciformes > Psittacidae > Nestor > Nestor notabilis. The sequence continues at coordinate 4,202 of NW_009939739.1, forward strand.
CTCAGTGGCAAGGAATCTAGGAAGTCTAGCAGAAGATGTGTACTGTCACGAAAATCTGTTAGAGCCCCCCTGAAATAAAAGGCTGCAATTGGAAGACTGATGATCTGGGGGGTGGGAGGAAATGCAAGAAGGTGAGGTAATACTCATGGGTGTGATGGGGACACTTGCACTAGGCTGTTACTGTTTTGCCTGAAGTATAATAAACCTCCATGAACCAGCACAAAGGTAGAATCTACTGCAGAGAAACCCAATGGGATACTGGGGAACATCAATAAGGGCATCACCAGCAGAGATAGAGATGTGATTATCCCCCTTTACTCAGTGCCTGTCAGGCCACAGCTGCAATACTGTGTTCAGTTTTGGTCCCCACTGTACAAAAAGGCTGTGGACAGGCTGGAGAGGGTTCAGAGAAGGACCACAAAGATGATCCAAGGGCTGGAAAGCCATGTGAAAGGCTGACAGGGCAGGGACTGTTCAGCCTGGAGAAAAGAAGGCTCCGGAGAGACCTTATCACCATGTTCCAGTGTTTAAAGGGTGGCTGCAAAGATGATGGAGACTCCCTTTTTGCAAGGAGTCACATGGAAAAGACCAGGAGTGATGGGTACAAGTTTCTCCTGGGGAGATTCCAACTAGACACAAGAGGAAAATTATTCACATTGAGAACAATCAGCCATTGGAATAATCTCCCCAGGGAAGTGGTGGGTGCCCCAACGTTGGACACTGTTAAGATTCAGGGGACAGGATGCTGGGACATCTGATCTAGGTCATGCTTTGTCTAGAAAGGTTGGACCAGATGACCCTTGAGGTCCCTTCCAACCTGGGATTCCATGATTCTATGAAAGATTAATTTAAATGGGAACAAGTGCAAGGAAGAGCTAGTGAGATGAACGAGGGAGCAGCAGAGAGGCAGTATAATGGAAGAATAAAAGCCTTTGGCTTGGTTTGCCTAGCAAAATAGAAGCTGTATTTCCAACTCATCAAAAAATAAGAGTGCAAGCAGGAAGAAAAATGTAGGTAGAAGTCCAAAAATGACAATGCAATAAAAAGAGTTCACTGAGCGATCAAAGAGCCACAATTTACAAATCAAGAGACAAAATACATTGCCAATTCCTGGTTTATGAGAGGACTGGAGAAATCGATTCAAAATAAAACATGAATAGCCAAAATGGGGAAAGCAGGAAATAAAAAAGTGTTGGTACAAATGAGAAGTTATGAGAAGCAGAGTAGTTATTAGAAGTGAAGCACATCAAAGGAAATCCATAGCTGGCAAGGCTAAATCCCAGAAAACCTTAGTAATAGTACAGACACATTATGTCTGGACATGATTAAAATGTCAATAAAGATGCAGAAGTGTCCACTGAATACTTATGATCTATATTTGTGAAGAAGAAGGAGGATTTGTGGGTGGATTGCTTACAGTGATGTGATAAATTTCAGCCCATTAGTAGCCAATGAAGCTGTTGTCTTCTAGGGATAGCTGTGGCCCAGTGGCTCTGAAACAGCTGCGTGTGGACACCCCTTGTCTGTTGACATTCATCTTTAGTAAACTGTGATATATCAGGGCAAGTCTAGAAAGCTAAAAGTGCCAGGTTGGTAAGTGTCTTCAGTTGTACGGTATGTAACCACTTCCTGGCTAAATACCAGAAGAAATTATATATGACTCATTAAAGAATTAGTAATGCCAGTCAGAGGTCTAACAGAAATCTCATTTTATATTTCAGAAAGACACCAAAGAATTCCATTTCCTCTGGAAGGTGCAATAAACCTTGTAAAGGATTTTTACATAGAACTGCCACATAAAGCACCTGGGTGCAAAGCCACACAGCTCAGGTATGCACATGTACACATCCAAGTGAGGCACTGCACCAGCTACAGAGAAGGAGAAAACTAACTGCTACAGCTGAACCCAGGACACTGAGGAAGAAAACCATCGTGCTGTGTGCTCCCTAAGTGCTGTGTGCTCCCTAACAGCCTACAGTCAGCCTTTGCGCCTTTGCAAGGGGGAGGCATCCCTAGGGATATACTGGAGCCTTTTTGACTGCTGGAGACAGATGAACACAACACCCTCATCTCCACATTCTGAAATGCAACGCTGGAAAGAATGGAGAAGAGGAGGGACATAAAACTGCAATTTAAGCACTGGAGGAGATGCCTTACAACAGGGATTGAGGAGTTTATAGCTTATTTGGTTTGTTATAAAGGTGTGGCTTGATAAATGACATGCCTGCCTCTATAGGGGTGAATACTGACACAAAAGCTAGCAGCGCAAGTCGGGGCATGATCCATTGCAAGCTATAGGCTGCTGGTGCGGGCACCAGCCAGCCTTGGTGATGGGATGTGATGGAGCAGCCCCTCCTGCTCCCCACAGCACAGGGGATAATGGTAACTGCTGGAAGGGGGGAATAACTCCTGAAGGATGCAGAGGTGTGATCTGCTTGATAAAGGAAATCGTAATCTGTGCGTACATGGAGGAAACCTGAGCTGAATATATCACAGACAGGTTCTGAGGCTGCTGCAACACTTCGCCGGCTGGGGCACGTTGGGGCAAGTGTTCTTGGGGCTACCAGTACCATGCTGTGCCACATAGAATCGGCTGGGTTGGAAAAGTACTTTAAGGTCATCAAGTCCAACATCACCCCA
>NW_009939740.1:0-19261 GCF_000696875.1 Nestor notabilis
CCTCCCCATCCCTCTGGGAGCGGGGGTAGGAGGGAAAAGGGCTGGGAGCGAGCGAGTGGCTGCGTGGTTCCAAGTTGCTGGCTGGACTTGAACCACGACAACCACCCCCAAGTCCTTCTCTGCAGGGCTGCTCTGAATCTCTCCTCTGCCCAGCCTGTAGCTGTGCCTGGGGTTGTGCCGACACAGGTGTAGGACCTTGCACTTGGCTTTTAATGCTTAATGCTAAACCAGTTTCCTAATAGCATAAAGTTCCCAGCAGTTTTAAGAAGATTCCAAGAGAGTAAGTGATAGCAACAGTCAGAGGAAAACAACTGTATGCAGCCACAAAGGCCAGATTGGGAACAGAGTTGTCATATATAAGACTTTAACAGTTGAAATAAAAAAGCTGCTTTGTCTTCAACAGAATCTCAAGAGTTCTGAGGGAAAAAAACCAAAAAACAAACCAAAACCAAAACTAAATCCGTTTTCTACTTTTCATTTAGATTTGTTACTCTGGTTCAGAGATTTCCTTGAAGCTTAGTTGGCTGCTACAATACAGACATGTAGCTCATGTTTGTGTTTCTATGCATCTGACTTTTAATTTCCACAAATTGAAATATTTTACTAATGAGTTTTCGATCTTCTTTTCAAATGTAGTTTGTCCCAAGAAGAATGCCAAAGGGATGAGTCTAAGGAGACAAACTCTATTCTGTAAATAGAAAAGGCATGACAGACTGTACAGACTCTGTTCTGTCTTAAAAAAAATAATAAATAAAGGAGAGGAATAGCGTGAAGAGGTACACATCTCACTACCGAATGTTCATGTTTCCCTTCTAGTTTTATAAATTTAAGACATCAATTCACTGCCCTTGTGATAATTTCAGCTCTGGGCTAAAACAAAGATACACAATTCTGACATGAAGAATATGTCTTTACCTAAAGATATTTGAAGAATAGTGAAGGACCAAGGAAAGAAAAGAAGAAATCCCTAAATAAGCAATTCTTTGTATTATACATTCCTCTGTATTACTTCTCTGGGGATTAGAAAATTCACTAATACTCCGTGATCAGAGCTTTTCTGTGTGTAGTCTACGGCCTTTTAAGTGTACAGTTGAAAACACGTGAGTAGTAATATAACAAATATTTTAAATTATCACCCGTATTCATCATAGGAGAAGGCTTTTCCTTGTAAGTGTGTGAGTCATGTTACATCAGTTGAGAAGACATACGCTACTTGCACAATGTTTGGATATGTCACAAGTATTTCTCTTTCATATTGATTTGTTTACATGGATTGGTGCCTAAATTTGAAATTCAAGTTCAGTATTTACAAACAGCATTGGAAAGTTTTTAATCATTTATGTTTCCAGTGGCAATAATAACTTGGAAGAAATGGGTGATAGTTTTAGTTTCATTGCTTTTATTGAAAGTGGACCTAGCTTTCTTTATTAAAGACTTGTGCACAGGTATGCTTGCTGAGCATATAGATAATATACCTATTCATAGTTACATTAATAATTTGTGGTGGGTGAGTAAACCATAGACATTGATTCAGCATTAGTACTTCTGACCTATGTTCCTCTGACTGTTTAAATATTTGTTGTGTAATAGCATAAATAGTAGTGCGTTTCTCTTTGGACTGACTGCATTATTTCCATTCCAGCTCAAGTCTGGCAGACCTGTTCTCAGCCACTCATAGGAGTGGGATTCTATTCAAGTAGGAGAATTGGAGCTCAGCATACAACATGTCTTTTATACCAATATTCATACACTTTTTTTTAATCAGAAAAGGGCTGCTCAGAATTATGACTTCATATTATTAATGAATTATGTACAATTCTACGTGTCTAAGAAGAAAGCACCTTCTTTCCAGTTGGAAATGAAGTAAATGAGAGCTTGGTCCTTTCAGTTCAAAATGTTATTGAGGAAAGTTGGGATGCAAAAGGATGGTGTGGTGGCTATATCTTCTGTGTGCTGGAGAGGTGGGATGGGAAGGGGTTTAACTTCTGGAGTCACCAATTGCTCTCTCTTCCTCTGCGGCCAGCAGGTGGCATTGTTCAAGATGTATAGCAAAGGTCTCAGCTTTATGTCAGAGACTGAAGGCATAACGTGTCATTTCAGGTGTCCTACTCGTGGTGCAGGTTAGCATCTTGCTGTACCTGAGTTCGTAATGGCTGAAGCTCCAAATTGTATTTTGATAATAATATGAAAAAAAGAGGAGGGGAAGGAGATGGAGTATAATTCTAAAATAATAAAAGTTGTCGAAAATTGCAACAGTGTAAGGATAAAATTTTCACCCCTCTCTTATTCAGTATTCAAACTAGCTTTTGGCGAGTATGTGTTTGTACTGCTATTACTAACAGTTGTGTACTGTGATGCTTGGTTTTGGCTGTTTTTGTTTGCATGGTGATAGCTTGATACCAAGGAATACTGTGGAAAGGAGCGCTTTCTCTGCAGATTTCTATCTTGATGGATCCAGATTGTCAGGCTACTATGAGAACAAGATGAGTGATACATGTCTTTCTGGAAAACCCTGAACAGAGATGTGGAAATGGCAGGTTTTTTTCCTGAAGTTTTATATGTTTGCATGAATAAGAGACATTTAATCATCAAATTAAACTGCAATTTTTTTGAATCTGTGTTAAATCATTCTAGTGATGATGTCAGAGGTTTGCATCATGCCAATATACATGGAAAATATAGCTTAGAATCTGTATGTAGCGTAATACAGAAATAATGTGGATTAACCACTACAATAACACTAGATGCAGAGCGAAAAGGTTTACTGCAGTATTATTAGTATTGGGAAGGAGAGTCATGTCCTGCAAAAACATAAGTGAAGGAATAAAAGGAGAGGGAGAAACAAGTGCTTAAACTCGGATTCTGTCCTTGGTTACAGCTCATGTATCTTGACTGATCTGTTGACCCTAAATGTCTTAAATAGTGACATTACACTGGAATTCCTTGTGGAAATGATAATTGTCCAGTACAAAGGATCTTGGTGATTTGGGTGTGTTTGGTTTTCTTATTGTTTTTTTTTCTTGGCGTGATAATTAGCTGAATGCTAAGCTGGGTATAAGATGCTTTTTCGTACTGCATAGTGATAAAACATTTGAAGTAGAAAATTTATCTGAATATGAGATTTTTAGGAGCTTGCTTTAAAGTTTTTTGTTATTTTGGTTTGAATGATGTTTCTTAGTGATTGTCATGATTTGGATTCTTTTATGTAATGTTGCAGTGTATCACTGCTTCTTACACTGACTTTTCAGCTAGATTAGGCAGTCTTTAATCTTCATTAATTAAATTATGAATTTATTTCACAATAAAAGATTAAGATGTGTAGATATCTTCTAGAATGATTATGAATGTGAATGCTTAACAGTAAGAGAACTTTTTTTTCTTTGTAGATAATAAAAAACTACAGGTTACTGTGAAAAGGAATTCAGCAGAGTATATTCTTACTGAAACAATTTCAAGAATAGTAAAATGACTAAAGGTATTAAACATGCTTAAATTCATATGTAGAAGTATGGAAATGAATATGCTGCCATTTATTTTATGAAGTAGATTTAGTTGTGCTAAGTGAACAAAAGCCTCAGTTCCATTGAGACTAAAATAGATCTCAGTTGAAAAAGAATACAGCCCAAGTTGAAAACCAAGCTGTTTTATGCTTTGTAAAGCTACATGGCAGTATTTCCTTTACTGAGTAGTCTGCTTCTACCTATATGTTAGGGTTTCATTTCACTTTTGCTTTCCCAGTCTCCAATACCCTTTCATCTCCCATGAAGAGTTTTTCTTTAAGAAAAAATAATTTGTATTACCTAGCTTTAAAAACTTGCTTTGAGTCAAGCAATTGATTTATTATGTTAGTCTCTCTTGTTCTGATTAGAAAAGAAAGAGTAGCAGGACTCCAAAAACCAAGGACATGTTCTTCTAACACTTCTAATAGTATAATATGAGTAAAATCCACTGGAGTAAAGGACAATCTAATCTGGCCTGTTCTTACGAAGAATGACTAGGAGGGGTGAAGAAAGCTAGGGAAAAATTTCTAGACAAGACGTGAGAGATAGAGGGAGTGACAAGAAAGATTTCCCTCTGTGCAGCAGGACCATGAGGAAAATTGAAGGTTATTTTCCCAGGCATGTCTCAGACAGTTTGGGTCAGCATACTTCTTGGTGTGAGGCCATTAGACTACAGAAGAGTTACCCTGGGTTAAACTTGTCCTCAGTATGTCTCATATAAGGGAAGAACTCTGGCTTTGAAGAAAGCAAGCTAGAGATGTATTCTCTTTTAAGCATATCCTCCTACACTGTTGTACCTTTTCCTCAGTGTTAAAACTTTTTACCAGGAAGATCCTGGTTTTGACAAGGATCTGTCAACCCTCCAAGATAAAAAGAACAGAAATGCTGGATGCTTTACTGAAGAGCTTTGTACAAAGCCTGAAAATTGTCCACTTTTAAACTGACCTACATTTAATTATATGGTTAGAGCTTTTAAGTGAGCACTGGGATTTGAGATTGGATGAAGCCTGCAATTTCTATAATAGCTCTGAGAATGTGAGCTTTGTGACCTCCTGTTTATTTAGAATTGATGTTGCATGTCTGATGCTGCCAAACTGTACATAGTCTGGCGCAGCAGGACACATGATAACACAAAAATCAGAAGTAAACAGTTTTAGATTAAGTCCTTTGCAAATGTACTAAGTGTAATATATGTGCTAATAAGAGTGTCTAGAGCTTTTATTTCATACCCTGGTTGTTGTTGCAGTAGAGTGAGTAAGGATCGTTAAAATGCTGTGATCTTTGGACATTGGTTAACTGTTGCTAAAAACCCCACCAAAATAGTTCAGAAGCTGAGTTAGCAACTGACAATTCTCAACCCAGACAGACCTGAAATTAAGAGTTTCTTCTAGATCAATATTAAGTGAGGCACTGTGTTAATAGTGGGATTTGCTAAAATGACATGTTTTCTTGTAAATAAGTAGCCTGTTGGTTAAATTACTTACCTTGGAAAAACTTTGTTTGCTGAACCATGAGATGGTGTTCACTACCTGTAGAGGCTGAACTAATTTGGTACCTCAATGCACTGAAGGAATAAAATTCTCAATGCTCCATAGACATTCTAAATTGATTTTTTTGCCATAGATCTAAAGTGTTATGGGAGTTTGCTTTTGTCCCTGACTGCTTATCCTATTGTATATAGCAAGGGGGTTCTGTGCAAGCCAGGTGCCTTTTACTCCCATCTGGAATGGGAGAAGGCCCTTCTGTCAGATTGGTAGCAGGAGATAAGTGAGTCTAAGGAATCTTTAGACACTTAGAAATTGCCCTTTCCATGCTGACTATATGCATGGATCCCAGATTGAAAATTACCTGGCAGGCATGAAAAGCACTGAAAGCAAATTTTTTTTGTCTATTAATAGTTTACTTGTGCATTTAATTCTTTTTTCTCCTGCTACCACCAAAACACACAGGGTTGTCAGGCAAAAACAAATACCTATTTTCAAGAACAGAATTAATTTTCCGAATACTCATGGATGCTCTCAATATTGTGTGCTTGACTTAACTGGGCAATGAAAAATGCAATATGAGAGAAAACATGACTGAAATTGGGAACTAGATGTGGGACTTCAGCTTTCTCAGTGCCTGGTAACAGGTTCAGTGCTTCATAGCAGCTTCTTGTTGGTAAAGGAACTGTGATTTGTATTTAACAGCCACCTTAAAATGATCAAGTTGAGGTTATTTGTCAGTGAAAAACCTTTCTTCGAGAAAAACTGTGTTCGGAAGAGTTCTCATTTCTGTTAGGCCCACTAGTTGAAAATATCTAGTTAGAAATAATTACTTTAATAATTAAACAGTCAACATTGGTTGGGGTGTAGAAGTATTAAATACAATAGCATCTTCTCTGTGACTGGGCCACTTGCCAATGAGGCTCTCACATGAAAACTGATGAGCAAGCAGCATGCTTAATATTGCAGCTTTCATAGCTTTGTTGGGAGCAGCACTGCTACTACTGGAAAATACATGAGAAAGATACCTTCTTGTAGTATATTTATGAAGAGAACAAGTTTAAGATTAGGCCTTTTATTTTAACGATCCGATCGGCCATTGTCAGGAATAAACTCTCTTCTTTTTGAGACAAATACACAGCTGAATGAATAGTATTAACCATGTGATATTTATGTTTCTGATTTGGAATTTTAAGAAAAATATTTTCCATTTCTGTCTTCCAAAATAGGAGGAAAACTAGTAACCACATGGATATTGCCAAAGTTAGCATCATACCTCCTTTTACCCTTGTTTAAATAAGAGTATTGTTATGCATGATCACTGCTGAATGCTAAATGCAGGGGCTTTTAGACATTTAAATATGATCAAAATCAGCTTTGTAAAACAACATTCTTTCCCAGTTTGTAAGACACCTGTAGAGATGGTCCTGAGCTAAGTAGAAGGCACCTACTCCTCAGTGACAGCAAGGATTCTCTTATTTCATGAGTAGGACCTTAATGCTGGTTTGAGGTAGAATTGCTCCACCTCTCCTAGAGGGCATCCCCTTACCTAGGAGACAGCAGTGCTGTAAGAATGGAGTCAGGACTTCTTTTATTACCTTGAATGATTGTGCAGCAAAATAGCTATGGGGAGATTATATGGTAGACAAACCTTACTGAGGCTACATTCACAACCATCAGAGGCAGAAACTCCTGGTTTGTGTTTGGGCATAGCATCCTGTGAGTGGCTGAGGGCTGAACACTACAGGATGCACGCCAGAAAACACAGGACAATGGACAATGTTATGTACCATTTTGATCTCTCAAACCAGGAAAGACAAACATCCTTTCCTACTCTTTCATCTCCTGCCATGTGTTGATACTGTTTGAAACACAAGTAGCACAGGTTATGTTTGCCGCTGTTGATGGTGAGATGTATGTAATACTTATTATTGCATTCATTCCTTTCAGAAGTGTAAAAATGGAAACTGCATTTAGGTCATATTTGTTCTGTATGGAAGATGGGGTGTTACAGTATGGTTCAGGCTGACGTGAAAGCAGAGGGGACTAGGCTGGGACTGTGGCCTTCAGTGCAGGAAGCAGTTTTCTTATCTGGAGAGAAATGCATAAAGCTTTCTGATACCGGGACCAGAAAATATCGTACGATGTTATAGCAGATCCATTCAGTTTCAGATGTCTGTCATCAGGCTGGAAATAATATGAGAGCTGTCCTTCCAGCACCATGTATGTTACACCATTTTAGAGCAGCCTGAGGAAACGTGAGGGGAAAAATGGTGCTGTATACCAGGAGGGCAGTTGTAGGTGGGAATGGCTAAGTTGAACATGAAAGGAGGGGGAAAATCAGCAAGATCAGTAAAGACAGCATGTTTTCTGCAGGGAGAGGAACACTTGAAACAAATGCAGAGTATTTTGACACATGCAGGTGTTATGAAGAGTCATTTTGTGGTAGTCATTTCCTAACAAGGTGTTCTTAAGCCTTTAAAATGACACGTTTTCCTTAATAGCATCACCACTTGTGATACTATTGAGAAACCATGCCCATACAAAAGGTGTATAACATTTATGTTGTACAGCATACATGCTACTGACATAGCTGCTCCTCCTGTTTGAGCTTTGTCTCTGCTCTGCCTAGCATACAGTGCAGCTCGTCTGTTTCTTGTGTTCCATCTTCTGTCTTCTCATAATTATCTGTGCTCTGTGTGTGCTGTGCCTACAAGGAGTACTTGCTTCCTGCTTTCCTCCTGTGCTGTGGTAAGCTAAGCAGCAATATCCACAGAGATTTCCTCACTTTTCCTAGCAAAGCATAAGGCAACTGCAGAATCTAGTAATAGTATCTAGTGCACAGTGGCACTGTATGAAATCAGAATGTAGTCAGGAACAGAAGTCATATATGAGTTAAACATTTCATTCTTATGTGAGCTTTTCAAAAGCTGTAAATATGGATTTGGTTCTTCTGTTCTTAATTTAATGTTTAGGAGTTATAGTTTTAGAAAAACTATTCCTTAAACTCTATCAGCCAGAGACTAACAAATTTGCTCAACCAAACAATTAAGCAATGTTAGTCAGAAATTCAAATAAATCACTTTGCAGTTTCATGATTTGTCTGGCTTGAATAACCTTGAAGCATGGGGAAAAAGAAATTAATCCTTTGCCTGTGGTGGGGCAGGAAGGGAATGTGAGAGGGCTAAGCAATGGAGTTTCAGAGGGACCATTAAAGCTGTGATGAGGTTGCCTGTAAGGATTTTTTTCCTATCTGCTTACAAGACTGGCTACTTTGTTCAATACACAAAATGTGAAAGTAAAGGGGATATGGATGAGGAGGGAATAAAGGAATAATTGCTGTTGTCATACTAAAAGAAGTTTATGAAGACTTTCATTAAATCCTTATCGCTTCTAGTTAGAGCAGCATCTTCCACAAGTTAAATTTTTGATTTCTGAACTATCTCGTTTTGGTTTTTAACATTTTAGAACATTCTATCTTAAATCAATGCACTGGTTCAGAAATGATAACAGGGAAAGAACAAAAAAAGCAGTACATTAGTTACTCGGACTTCTGCAAAAAACCAATCCAACCCACCATTTATTTGGTTATTTAAACAAGTAAATTAAGTCTTTATTTGCTATTTATTTATTTTAAATAACTCAAGTTATAATTATTGTAGACCTGTGATGATACAAAGCTAGAATATAACATAAACTGGGAATGCGTAATAATGATTTCTAACAAATATCCACAGGAAAGCATCATTTAATTCAAACGAGACCATTTTTGCTGAAATGTAGATGTGGATAAATAAGGCATAGGAACAAAGTCTATCTGATAAAAGTCTACAAGAGGTTATTCTTAGAGATTGCATTTGTGTTGTCTTTATCTGTAATATGCAGACTTAGCCTGTGCTCATTTTGTAGTATCTTCTTGCTCTAGATGCGCTGTCAGTGGTGGCAGTAGTCACTCTGTCATATCACTCTGCTCAGAGGAATGTCTAAGTAATGTGATGACAACAAAATTTCAGCAACTTCTGTACTATTTCTGCCACCATTGTGGCTGTTTTGGTAATGGCACAAAAGGAGTAGCTTCCCCTAGAATCTGCTTAAATCAGATCTTGATGCAAAGCTAGCACCCATGGTCACTACAGCCAGTGCTACAAATTCCTTAATTAGTATCACTGATTAATGGCTTGCCCAAACAGGAAGGCTAAATTAGGCAGCATAACCTCTGAACTCTACAAGCATCATTTTAGCATCCATCTGGCAATGCAAACAAAGTACTGACCTAGTTCTGCTGAAAAAAACCCTTTGCAAAAGTCCCTATGAAAAATAAAATACGGTCATTCTACATGCTATTTGAATAAGTGGGAAGGAGAGAAAAACACATTGTGCAAAATTTTCTTCAGCTTATGATTCCACAGCCACTGTTCTCCTCTTTGCTGTAAGATATCAGCATTGCTCTCAAGGCATTCATCGAAGATGTGTCGAGAAATACGTCCAGAAGTATGATAAACTGGATGCACTATCAGAATCTCAGCCTATTTTCTTCCTAGTACTGTTTCCCTCTGTCACACGTATTCATTAAAAATAGTCTTAAGCTTGCATGTTACAAAGAAAACAAAAGAGCATGGAGCAGGTTTTAATTATTACATTATGTACAAAAACCACCACAATAAACTTATTTAAAATACAGCTGAACTCTAAGGGGGTAAAATAAAACAAAGTATCAGTAAATCAGCTGAAAAAGCTCTTAAAGCAAAATCTTCTGCCTTTTTTTTTCTTTATGTGTATGTTGCTCAGCTACAAACCATCTTGCATCCCCTCTCGGTGTATGTATAAACCTTTAAACAGACAAATATTATTATCATGACATTATTTTAATAGGGCATTCAAAAATACCTAACTTTATACTTAAGACCTGACACCCATAGAAATTAACAACTAAGTTATTAATTTTTGTTGACATGAATTTTCAATCCCTATAACTTTCTCAAGAAAGAATGACATCAAGAAGATTTTTCTTCATCCAGAAGAAATGTCATATGGAAATAGAAAGATGTTTTTAGTCATTGCTTACCTGCTACTCCCACCTGCACTTTCACATTGCAACTATGTGCTGTTTGAAGAAAGAATTGTTCTTATGACTTGCTTAATTACTCTGCTTTCTGTGGACGTGAGAAGGATGATATAAATAAGATTTTCTGTTATATATAATCCATTGCAACAGAAACCTTTGTGTACTTCAAATATTCTGATACATGTTTCTGTGATTTAACAGATAAGTCAGTACCTTGAATGTTTGTTCACATCATTGTAGTAATAATGGCACATTGAAACTGGGTATTTGTTTTTGGTTTTAAAAACTAATTTTAGATAGTAGAAACAAATCTTATTGAAATTCTACTAAAATATTGAGCTTTTTAGTTTGCTTAATATAAAGCTACACGATTAAAGATGTATTTTTGTCTAATCTAATGTTTAGGATTAACTGGTTACAATTTTGCCTGTAATACAAATATTTTAGCTTCTGTCAGGGCAAAGTTCATGTTTGCTTGAATACCAACCGGTGTAAGGAGAGAATTAATTCAATTCATATAATGATTGCACTGATCATTGCTCAGGACATCTGAAAGCAGAATTTATGTAAAATTACTTGATTGTAATCATCAGAAAATGAGGTTACCTTCGAATTCAATCACAATTCTTATATGTCTATTTCATCATAATATGGTCTGCAGTTTTTAATACTGGGAGCCTTAGACATCTTGCCTTATTTAAAAACAAACCACCAGCGACTTAATTTCTGCATACAAAGGGATGCTTTTGTCAATGCTTTTGAAATTGTGACATTGCATTATGTATTTCTTCCATGAGAAATGATACTGAGAAAGAATAGATGTATCCTGAGTTAATTTTAAAATTTGCAGTAATATTACGTTGAATACTTAGTTTGGTCACTTCTTTCACAGGCAGCTATGGTTCTACTAATTTATTTATTTGTTTTTTAAACCTGTTTCATTTCTCCTGAACTGTTGTAAGAAATATCAGGTTTTAGTTTTGTGTTTTATAAAAGCTCTTTCAGTTTGTTAATAAGTCACATATCAAAACTCATATTTTACTATTGCATGGGATATTTAACTGATGTCTGTACAGGAACATCTGACTTTTTTATTCAACAGGAAAGAATCCAGAGAGGAGAAAAAGAGCTAGACAAAATATCTTACTTATGAATTCTGGTTTAATAAATGTGCTTTCTATGGATGATTCATGGATTTTATGATTGCATTCAATTATTTTTCAACAGCTCATGCTTCATTTCATCAAGAATTTCAATCAATGCCAACTGATTAATTATCATTCTACTAGTAGCCTTTTGTCTAATAAACAGTCATAATGAGCATGTTCAGTCTTGGCATATATAAATGTCAGTGGTGTGCTAATAAAATACTTCTAGAATGGGATCCTGGCAGTAGTTATGCTTTAGATCTGTTTTTGAGGAGACAAAAAAAAAGCAATCTCCTACCCTTTGCTTCCCCTTTCCATCTAATAAAAAAGCTGTAGTTGAGCAGTAAGGGTCAAATACCTTCATTAAAGAAGAATTTTATTGTGCTGTGCTAAATTACTATTAAGTCCATTGTCTTGAGCTCAATTTTTGCATGACACTTCGCACAGTGCATTTTGGAAATATTTTTGAGTGGCTTTTCCCACGATGTTTTAAGTGTTCATGTACGTTCTCTGTCTGCCAAACCCAAGATCTTTGCAAACCAAAGGAAAACTATGACAGAATTGCATCTTTGTGTGACACAAGAGGATGACGTTAGTGCCCTATTTATATTTAATTACAAAACAGCAACACACATAACTTTTCCAGAAGAAGGATGGATACTGCCGAATCACAGATAGATATTGCATAAATGACAGAGCTGCCTTATGGCTCAAAACTACTGTGGTCTTATATACCTTTGAACAGATGGTTCATTTAAGTACTGGCAATGTAGCTTCACTAATTGCTTTAGACCTTCCATTTCTCTACTTTATTTGGGTAAGAAGTGGGCAGTCCTGCCTGCACAGATACATGAACATATGAATTGGAAATAAAAACAGAATATGGAATGTGAAACCGTGTTTAATTGTATGAAGTGGTGTTCTTGAATTATCACAAAATATATTACGCAGAGACAATAATGGTTGTCTGGATTTTGAACTTGGGAAACTGGTTAAATTTTTAGCCTTGCAGGTGTGTGTTACGCTAAAGGCTTCCTGCCCTCTTACAATGGGTCTCTGTGGAAGAGTAGGGTATATAGTGGTAAGTCCCCAGAATGTTCTCCTGGACTCCTGTGTGTTATGACTTTCTGCACTTCATTTACTGTGTGTGTGTTTAACAACTTTTTGACAGATTTTTCTTTTGCTAATTTATAATGTTTCTGGATACATATATTTTTTAACATTCCTGGAACCCAGGGGCAGAATGTGCCACTTAACTGTACATTGTGTGAAGAAGTTAAATATTTTTAATGCTGTACATACCACATTTTTTCTGTTGCCACTAATCTGTTTTATGCAGGGACAGGATCCACTGATTGTTGCTTCTTCAGACTAGGTACAGTTTCACAGATCTTTGTCACATCCTTCTTCTCTCTTCTAGCTGGAAGAGTCTTTATTATATGCATGTGTGTATATATGAACATACATGCATGTGCACGTATACATACGCATATTCATATAGCTGTTTCTCATGCTGTCCTTCTCTGCACCTTTTTGTGTGTCTAGAAAATCCCTAGTCTTTTTGAGATGGGGGAACAGAATAGTAAAGAATATTCAGTATATGACTGCACATCGATATTTAGTAGCTTTTTCTTTATAATTGCTAAGGGTTTGCTTGTTGTGTTTAGACTTTATTTTGATTATGAAAAATTATTATTTATGACCATGTAATGTGATCATAGATCAGTCTAAAGAGTGCCAATTTTCTGTGGTAGCTACACAGAGAAGTCTGGTGAGCATTGCACCTGACCAATTTTAACTTTCCAGGTGATATACTATAATCAAGTTAAAATGACTTTTTCATAGATCTGGACTGAATTCAGTTTCTTTGGCCTCTTTTTTTGTACTATTTTAGTGTCAGGGTGTTAAAGATCTAGGGTACATCATACAAACAGGATCTTGGTTTATTTACGTTAAGTGGCAAGACAAGTGAGGATTACTCTTTCGTGCATCACTTGTGTGCCTGGTGTCTTTTAAAATATAGATATGTACTCCAAGATCTACAGTGCAAAGGAGACAGAGAAATCAGGTCCAAAATAGTAAAACATGAAAATTACAAATACATCATTTACTGTGAAAATCTGTGTGGAAAAAAATCTTTTCCTGGCATAGTTGGTAAGTGTGGGTGTTACTATCCATGTGTTTAGTGAATAGATGTATTTACACTGTAAATGGAATATTTCAATCCCTTCCAACAGTGCAAATAGTCTTTGAAAGGTATTTTTTTTTGTGCAGCAGGGTATTTTTTTTAATGTTTAAGTTCTGTGCAAAGATGAAAGTGCTATCTATTGCTTCAAAGGAAGCCAATGAGAATATTATACAAGGCTTCCTTAGACTGATTGTTGAATTTCATTGTCTCTGAATATTGAGCATAAACAAGTTTAAACATAACTGTTACCATAGTCCTACTTTCCTTTCTTGGCTAAGTAGAGGTATTTTAGCTAGTCTATCAGTACTGCTGCGCTGAATGGAGTTCAGTGTTAGAAAAACATCAGGGTGCCTCTTGTATGGTATCATATACAGAACAGGAATTCTTCACATCAGCAGTCTATCCACACCGAGCACAGAAAAGGAAGAACAAATATATCTGCCTAGAATCTAACAGGGAAAGGAAAGAAGGAAGAGGAATAAGAGTAAGATAATATCTGTAAGTATTTTCAAGGAGTGTTTAGAAAGGCTGCTGCTGTGAGGTAGACTATCCAAGATAAACATTTCATTTCAGGGCAAATCACCTTTCACAATGGATAAAAATGTCAGGAACTCTGAAATGGATGGTAATGTTGGTTCTTGGTTGAATTTCTGCTGTACCCTGTATTTCTTATCACTTGTATATATAATATATAAAAATACACTCAGGGTTGGTAACTGTGAAGCATTTAAGTGTGATAAATACACTGCCTAATATCTAACAAGAATGATCTCTAGCACAGAATGTAATAGCAATGTGCTAGATTGAAAAGGTGTGTTTTGTATCTTCTTTTAAGAGTTGGGATGCTTGTTAGAATTTGGGTGAGTGGTTTTGGCATCCAGATTAGTTTGATGGAAACTGAAGATGTTCCTCACTACAAATCTCATTCAAGCAGGATGGTGAAATAAAAAATATTCATAAAAATAATAAAAGAATGAACTGGAAGAAGGAATGAAAGAATGTCATTTTAGTGTAAAATCTTAAGTTGTTGTGTAAGTGTTCAAGGCCATTGACACTCAGCTAATCTGGTTCAAACAAGCATAATACACGGCCTATACTGATGAAAATGCCCTTTGCTGAGGCTGTATGTAATTCCCATGATAAACACGTGTCTTCATCTGCTTGGGAATGAGCTATAGATCAAACCATTCTGGAAAACTTTAGCTGAATGGACATATTTATATGCAGACCTATTTTTAGGACCAAGATAGGAAACCAAATTATTTAATTTTTTTAAACTAGGTGCTTGTTGGCCTTTTCTTGAAGCTGTTCATGTCCCTGTTATTTTCATCAGAGTCTTGAAACTTGCCAGGGTCTAGCTTTTGCAACTCCTAGTACTTTTTATTTAAATTTGATCTTAGTTCAGAATGTCGGAAAAAACTTTTCAGGTGCTGAGTAAACCTTGCAAAATGGCTGCATGGTCTGTTGGAAAAGAGGAGAGATTTGACAGCTGAATTAGGGGACTCCAGGTAGGTTTGCGTGTTTGGGGTTTTTTTGGGGTTATATCTGACAACATATTTTATATATTATTAGCTGTATTTCTAACTGTAACTGAACTTGGTGTACATGCAGTTCTACCCACTGTGAAGTGCACATAGCAGTCCTACTTGATGTGTCTTGGATGGAATAGTCTGGTGTACATTTTTTTTTACTTGAATCTGGGTGTATCTCTGCATTATCACCTGCCCGACGCAGAGTATTGTTACGAAGATAAATTATTTAGAAAATGGCAAAGTGATAGTGATGAGGACCGTTTACAAAGCAAAACTCAGTATAGTGGAATAAATAAAACCTGAGTAGACAATAAGGAAAAATATTATAAAGTAATTACTTCTCAGAAGATAGCCAGCGTACTCTGAACCAGATTAGAAATGCTGAAGGAAAAATAATATATTTAAGAACTTCAACATACAAGAGAGAGAACTGAGGTTAAGTTTTATTGTCAATCTTAATGTCTCACAGCAGTAATTCTGAAAAATTCTAGATACAAACTTCATTCTAAAAGGACTTTATTTTCTAGTAATGGCTATACAGTGGACTATTTGTCCTTACATTTCGCATTCTGTGCCACTAGTTGAAATGAATTTCAAGAGGGTTTTTCTTTTTTTCAATAAGTTTTATGATTTATAGCATAACCAAGGACCCAATATACCATTTTTTCTTTCTTCTTTGTATTCTAAATGAAAGCATACTTTATTACGGAGAAAATAGCACTGCAGGAAAACAAAATAGAAAATTTCAGCATATCTGAAGTATGCCTGAAGCTTCAAAACCTGACCACACTGTATGGACTATACATTTACAAAGAAATTTAAAATTTGTCCAACCCTATTCAGATGCTGCTTAGAGTTTTTAATGGTATTACTACTAAAACCAGTCTACTAGTTGAATATTTATTCAATTTAAGCACCTTTAACTGGATATTCCTTGTTGCTTTAGAAATGCTCAATTAACAGTCCAAAAAACATTTCCTCTTCTGTAAATGTTGAATTTCCTCATATGCAACATGGTTTTACCATCTCTGGTGTGTGTCATTATCAATAAAACAGATCTGCAGATGAGACTTTACAGGTATCATAAATGACAAAACTCTACCTGATACATTGTGAAATTTTACTGGTATTGGCAAGTGAACCACAAGTGTATTGTGCCATAAACCAGCATTGTCTTACTGGCTTGTAATGAGCTGATTAGTAATGCAAAATAATTGCGGGCAGAATTGATATTACACTCCTGTGAAA
This sequence comes from Nestor notabilis, assembly GCF_000696875.1. NCBI lineage: Eukaryota > Metazoa > Chordata > Aves > Psittaciformes > Psittacidae > Nestor > Nestor notabilis. The sequence continues at coordinate 16,166 of NW_009939740.1, forward strand.
AACAGTAAAATCAATATGATTCCAACCTGTTAGGCTGCATTCTGGTTTCTTTCTTTTTTTTTTTTTTTTTTCCCTTTATATATTAAAATTGTGAAATTGATTCTCCCTAACTTGTTCTTTCTCAGAAGAGCAGTATTAAATCTATGAGGTAAAACAGTCTTAAGTGAAATAATGATACTTCGAGTTTTTATATTCCAGTTTTTGCACTGTATTGCATAATTCTAATCTCTTTGTAGGGGATTAAATTCTTTAAGTTACTTCAAGTGTGGTACACATGTAACAGTTATTATTGAAACATTGCTATTACATACTTGGTGAGATGTAAACCAGAATGACATCCTCCTACTTAAGCCTTTTGCCTTCTGGAGGTGGAAGAAAAGAAGGGGAGGAAAAAAACCCCAAACAAGAAAAGACTGAGGTTCTTACATTCCTACTTAAGCAGCATTTGCTAGACAGAATCAATTGAAAATTAACTTAAATCTCCTGTCTCAGACACATTTTAATGCATGTCTGGGTGCCTTTAAACTCCATTGACCAGCTTATAAATGATTAAAATACTTTCCCTGCGGCATACACAGAAGGTCTTTCTATCATTATATCCTTTTGACAGTTCACAGTTGCAGTGACAGGGTGAGGGGCTTTAACCAGTTTGCAATCATCAGATAACCTTCCTGTCAGCTGTGCTGCAACATAGTGAAGAGTAGAATTTTGCTAATATTAGTGTTTATACATGCAGAACAGTACTGGCTGATCACCTTTGGCCAAATGGTACATGTGGTGAGATGTGTAGCTGAATCAGATATGCCAGAGACATAGTTTCAGAGATTTCATTTCCAAAAACTATTAATGTGGCAAGAAATCATCACCTGTAAGGAATGTATTTACATCCAACTTGATAAAATTCCGTATTAGCATAGTGAGGAGGAGGGGGCCACTGGATACAGCAGAGAGAAAGATAGATTTATTTTATTTTTTTTGTTAAATTTTTGCAAGTTTTGAAAATGGCATTCCAATCAGATGACACTATTCAGTAAAAGTTTTTATTTTATGACTGCTTTTCAAGAGTTAGAATTCTTTGTCCAGACATAAGTGTTTATAAAATAGTTTTCATAACGTGTTTTAAGCCACCCAGTCATGTTCACTTCAGTTACTTAGAAATAACACCTTCCAAGATTGCCATCCACAACCAAAACAGGAGTTTTTCCAGTTAGCAATTTTGCTTTCTGTTAACCTGAGGCATAATGGTTTAGCTTAAGTGAATCATTTATTTCACTATTTGTTGAACCTTTGGTGCCATTTGAAAATTATTTGAGTTCCATTTGAAATCTGAATGTAATTTCAAAATGTCAGTCAAAATGCTGTTTTAAGAAATTTCATAGGCAATACTGCAGATTGTGTGTACACCAGGGAAAAGATTTTAAAAAGCAAGCAACAAGTCAAGAGAGATTTATATTTCAATGAATATTAAGGAAGCATAAATTATACGGTCTGAAAGTTTTGGTACCCATACAGATTTGTGTATTTTCGCATTGAATTATTCCAATGCGGGTAATTTTCCTTAAAGGAATCACTTTGTGAACAAAGGTCATTACATTTTCCTCTTCCTGTTCCTCACAAAACAGAATCCTTCCCTTGCTGAAATGGCATCAAGAGCAGTGTGTCATGTGGATCTTCTGTTGTGGTTTGTATGCTGTCTTCTACTACCTTGAGATATATGCCCTAGCAAGGAATATGGCATGGAAAGAGGTTGCCCCAAGACAAATGGGCCCAGATGGCTTGCTTGGGTGATTGGATAGCTCGATGTCCCTTTTGTGGAGCTTGTTTGTGTCTGAGATCACACTTATCATGAGTTGGATATACAGTTACCTTTTCTTTACCTCATTCCATTATTTCTCATTTGCCTTCCCTTTCCCTTCTGGTGCTGTTCGCAGGCCAAGTACATTTGATGAAAAATACCATTCTTTTATCAGAACGCGTGCAAGTCCTGGGGAAAAATATTTCAGTTTACAAAAAAGGGAATTAGAGAACAATTCCATAAACAGCAACTGTAACACTATCACTACCACAGACTGTTAAGAGCTCCGTTTATGAGTGCAGTTAAGCATATGGATAGCTCAGGTTTTGTCATCAGCCCAGAATGGGACAACGCTACCAAGGCAGATTCAGTCTAAATCTGTAACAGTAAAAATGGTCTAAGATGTAACCCTTTAATATGCTTGGAAATGAGAACTTGTCAGAGTACTGCCTTGTTCGGCAACATTTGCTAATGAAGAGATGCAATTAAATGCAGCACAGAGAATGATAGCTGACAAATGCACCTGCTTGCTGCAGGGTGTTAAATGCCCCAAATTTATCAAAGCCTACTGTGGGGAAGCGGGGCAGAGGGGACAGTGCTCTGCTTTCAGTGAGATGACTCTGAGGGGCAGAGCAGTAAAGAAGAGAGTAATTATGTTTACTGGATGAGACCAGACTGCTTAGAAACATTAAGTACAAGAATAATGAATGAAGGAATTGCACCAAAAATTATTTTGTATTGTGTATGTTATCAGATGCTTGTTATTACAGATATTAAGCTTTGGGTCCAACAGGAATTAATGATTCTGTCGCCATGTACACCCATGCAACTGTTTGATGGTTTTACTTTTGCTTAAAAGAAGTAAACCCCCAGCTACTGTTTGAGAAAGATACAAAGCAATATCATCTAAGGGCTATCTTCAAATATAGCTTAATGGTCTTTCTGTTAATTAACTTACTGATTTCTGTTTCTTTGTTAGTAGAGTTTGTGGAGTTTGAATGATAGTGCCTTATACTGACATTGTTGTTGGGTGGTGGGGCAGAAGAGGAATTGCTAGGATTTGCGTATTTGGTTATAATATTTCTGGGTTTTGTGTTTGTTTTTTTTTTTTTTTTTTTCTTTGCCAGTCAGTCAGTGATCATATTTAGCAACTTCAGTAAATGTAGACCAGATTGTGTCAGGGAACAAACATCTATGGGGGTGGATCTCATAAAATTTTGCTGCTTGCTGAAGTAGAAAATGAGCATAATCAACAATAGGGCTGTCAAACAGCAGCATACCCATAGAGCAGTGGGTTCAGC
>NW_009939740.1:19292-30411 GCF_000696875.1 Nestor notabilis
AGCAGGTACCTTATCTCTCTCCTGCACGATAAATTGAAATTGTACTGCTTTTCAGAAGCAGTATTTTCTGATCAGCAACATTGAAGTACTATATGCAAATAGACTATTTTTTTCTGTTTAGCTTATGATGTAGCCCTAGATTTTTGGATCTCTACAGGCCAAAGTTCTGTATAATAAAATCCTGATTAGTAGCTGAATTTGTGCAATTCTCTCATTTCTGTTTTGGTTAATTTTATGTCTTTCTTGTAATTTGTTTGTTTTCAGTTCAAATAGAAAATCATTCTCCTCAAAGTCACAGTTCTGCCAGATATGTATTTGAAAGCAGCAGTGGCCATTTTACATATCAGTTGGACCCACAGACCACGTGAGTTTAAAAAAAAAACCATGCCAGCAGCTTAGTAGTGAACCATTCAGTTTATCATAGGAATTTTTGTATATAAAATCAGAATAGAATACTAATACTTCAAAAAGGCAACTTGTTTCAGTGTTTCCCCTGCACTTTCCAGAGTATCACTGTTGAAGCCTGTAGGTAAATGAAATGCCCCTGGTTCCAGTGTGACTGCTGGTGCTTTGAATGCCATTTGAAGTTGGTGGATGCTTAGATCTTGGTGAACTGGTTGAAATAGTTTAGCACACTAATCAGTGACTAACAGTGCACACACACACACAAATATTCAGTAAGCAGGGATATACTGAAGTAGTTACAGGGGAGGGTTTTGTACTTCTGTATGAGAATTCCTCATTTTGCACAAAGAAAATATGCCTGGATTTGTGTGGCAGAGTGGTGTGTGCCTGTTTTTTGATGCTTATGCCTATTGCTTATATTTTGGAACATATTTCCCCAAATTTCCTATTTTCGTATTTTTTAGTTTGTATTTTAGTTTTGAAGTGTTTGCAGAATTGAAATGCAGCATTGTCAAGGCAGTGATTCATGGCAATAACGTTAACTTTTGCTTGCATCAATGAAATAATCACTCAGAGTAGAGATGCACTAACATGAAAAATAAGTGAAGGGGGTATTGCCGATCAGTTAATTAGATAATCATGATAATCATGACACTTTGTTTCCTTCATGAAACATATGAAAGCTTGTCTATATGGGAGTTATTTTAGAATGGCTAATTAAGAAGGAGTATTCAAAGTAAGTGATGCCAAATGTGAAACTATTCTGGAGTAGCTTTAGACTATGACTCCACATCCAGCCTCAGTCAGAATGAATTTTAAGCTGCAGAGAAGACAAAAAAACCACCAAAATGGATTTTTTCTTGATTCATGTTGTCTGAAAGTCAGTAACTGACTTAGTAATTTTTAATTTGATTGTCTAATAAACTAATTTGTCTTCTGCATTGGCCAATACATGTTGTAATAGTGTCTGGTCTGTAATAGTGTTGCAGGGTCTGGCCCCTCCCAACTTCTAACTAAGCTAGTTTCTTCATTTTTAAGGATGTTGTTAATGGATTTGTGATCACGCAGAGCTACACTGCTACCCTTCCTCTCTCTGAATAACTCCACTCTGCAAGTGCCTGCATTAGCTTTAAAGGAACAACTTGAGGAAGAAAATTACTACTCAGTTTGGGTAGACTGCAGGATCTGGTCTTTAGGCAGGACTACAGTAAATAAAAAAAGGAAAATAGTAGCTTTCCCCCTTTCATGTTTCTCATCTTGCTGAGCTGAATAAAAATGGGAATTTTTGGTTCTACATGGTGCTGATGAAAAGTGAAATCTCCTCATTTTATGTGTGAACATTTTTGCACACCTCCACAGTAGGGATTTTCCCTAATGCCTTTTGCATTAACAGCTGTGAAGGGAACTCTGCTTCCAGCAGCTTCAAGTGGTTAAATCAATAACAGAAATAGTTCAAAAATACTAATCCACCACTGCTATTTGAACATTCTATGCCCAGCCTGCTGACTGTGTATGCAAACAGATAATGGTGGGCATCAATATTTTTTAATGTTGAATTTCTCCATATCTAAAACTTCAGTAAATAGCTCTGCAGATAATTTTCCAGAGGGTAAATGTATAGTCAGACACATGGTATGCAACCCTATGCTAACAGAAGTGATTCATCATGATTGATGGAAGGAATTCAACCAGTATGAATTGGCAGTTGGTAATTTGACATATGCAGCTAGGCACTCTATAGGCACAGCGTTTCTTGTGTATAAATTCTCTTCCCTGTACCAGGGAAATATGAGCAGCTGAGATTAAGTAGGGGTAGTACTGTTGTTGGGAACTGTAGATGGACAATAACAAATACTCCATCTTTAATAATTAGAAATTTGTGCTAGGATATAGTAGTTGACTTCCAAAATAAGGTTAATTTGAGCGTGAATTTGGAATCGTATAAAGAAGATCTAATAATTACAGCGACAGAACCAAACCTGTGTCTGGTAGAAATAGTGCAGCTCTACTACAGGTAGTGGAGACTTGACTGAGAGTTGATTTGATGTGGAAACATCTTAATGACTAGCTTGGATGCTAGGTTCTCAGGGTAGTGAACACCATGGGTTTAGTGGAGTCAAATAGATTGAACCTGAGTTATGCTATGCACACTTGCATGGTCTAGTAGAGCATACTGGAGAGAGATTTCCAAGCTGCTGAGCAGCTTCAGTAGAAAGTGTCTGTGCTCTTAGTGTAAATGGGTAGGGTTCCACTGATGCTCTATGGCAGTGTGCATGGTGGCCGGTAGGGGAGATATCATACAGTTATTGTACTGCGGTAACCTGGGTTTTCTCTGCTGTCTCTGGGCATGGAAACTGTGGGAAGAGTTTCATGAGCATTGCAATAGCTCTGCCGATATATTTCTTCACTGGAAGGTGAACAGGCAGGCTGTCAGCCTAAATAAAAGTGCACCTAATTTCTACCCCAATGTGTTGAGTCTTGTTTTGAAACTGTGGGTTGGCAAAGAGGAGCTTCAAGTGTTTCTACTCCCCCTCTAAAGGTGACTTGTTATTTGTGGGTTTAATCTGATGGTTTTTACACTTCAGTGATGACTCTGTTAACAAGGAGTAATATACATGGAGAAAGTTTGATGTTCGTCAGTTGAAAGATGCTATGTAACCTCTCCCTGCTACACACTTTGTGCCTATTATTTATGATTTCATCTTTGAAAATAGTTTATCCCATAATTTGACTTTGAGCATATTCAGTCCACACTTTGATCTAATAGATTAAGATGACTGGGGTTTCAGATGTGGTCCCTAGATGAAGATCACAGGGACTTGATGAGGCCATGGGGAATCAGAAATAATCAGGGAGAATGTCAGTGTAGAATACAAAAAGGTAAGCTGCTCTGCAGTAAACACTTCCCAATAGGAAAATGAAAATGAATCGCAGTCCATGTATTCCCAGTGAATCTCTGCCATATTAAAACCCTGAATGGGAGTTAGAAATATAAATCAGACATACACTATAGGGATTTGAGGCATTAGTTCATCATTCTATTCAAGGCATAGTCCAGGCTTTTTCTCACTGTGAAAAACCTTTGCATTTTCAAATAGACTAGCAGGCTAAGTGGCATTTTTGCCTTTGCTTGTGTCACGAAAATAAATTTTCATGTTTATAGAAACCAGCAATCAGATTCCGCCAAAAGAAAGTCCGTATATCATCTGGCTCTTATATCTATTATGTAGTCATGCATGGCTTTCCTCTGTTCAAGGAATTAGTCAAGCATATAATAAGTAGATCACTGGCAGTTTAAAACTATTTTTCTGAAGTGGTGGATTGTGATTTGACTGGAAACAACTTATTCTGGGCATTTCTTCCTTCTCTAAGAATGTCTAAAAGTGTTTATTGGCTTTGAAGTCCACAATTTTATTTTTTTGCATCAAAATTAAAGCTAAATAACTCATGGAAGAATGTGATGTATGCATGTGATGCTCTTAGGTGCAATATTTTATATTTTCCTTGAAACAGCATTGCTTGGAAGAAGTTGTGGATTACTCCACTTTTGCAATTTAACTTTAACTCCAGGTATTTTCATGTTCATCAGGGAATGGTGGTGGTGTTTTGCTCAACAGTGTTTCAGTTATAGGATCTTGAAGTACATGCAAGAGAGGCAGGGGACAGGATGATAGAAGACAAAGCAGGATTAGGCTGTGGTACTGCCACTTGGAGAGCTCTTTGGTTTTCCAGCTGCTTACAGGTGGGCAGAGGCAGCTGAACAGTGACTATGTGTGTGTCACTGGGCTAATCGTGATAGTAACTGTCATGCCTGAACTGCTTAGACAGTTCCGGAGAAAGCCTGAACTACTGAGAGCTACAGAGCTGGCTCGTAGCTAAAACTGTCATGTAAAACATCTGCATTGCAGAGACATATACATGCATCTCTAAGCATGTTTCATCAGATCTGCTCATCCCTGCATTTTCATTGTGTGTTTTGATAGTGCCTAGGATGAGAGAGCTCTAATACTTTGAAACTTCATGCTACTTGCAGAATTCAAACTGTTTCCCTTTTACATTTTCAGAGCCATGGGAATGTGTTTGATAACAGTGAGCAAACGTTGGCTTGCTTCTGGAGTGGCTGCAAAACCAGAAAGGTCTGGGAAGATACTTGTTCTGAATTTCTGTGACTCAGCTTGGATTGGGATTCTCTTTTGTTCTCCCCCAATGCCTGAGCTAACAAGCTTTGTTGAGAGCTGGAAATGAATGAGTTCCTGCTTAAACATCACTGTACTGCTAGTAATTTCTCATAGGATGATGATGTTATCTGTGTAAGTCATAGCTATGCTAGATGGAAGTTGTGCTGCTTTAGGGTATCTTGTACTGGTTTAGGGTTTTTTGATGCATGAGATGTGTTCATCTGTTGCATTTGAACAGTAACTACTGTTAAGTTTCTACTTCTTTCAGCAACAGTAAAATAAAAATGTGTCCATGAGGGGTTGATTTTTTGCCTGCCAGCTTCTGACTGAAAGTAATTTTTGGTTGGTGATTGGAAAATCATTATAGAGAAGAGCTGTATGGATTTACTCAAGCTGAGGAAGCCGCCTGCAGTTTCTAGGGCACTACGTATAATAGAAAACAAGTAAAATTAAGAAAGTATTTTAAGGGATGCTTCTCTAGTGGTTCTGCAGTTTCTCACCATTTTAGCTATAAAATAACCTCAAGCAAAAATGGGAACATACCTGTCTTTAGATTGGTTCTGTAGTGTTACAGTATCTGGGTCAATCTACAAAGCAAATGTCTTACTGCTTATGGCAGTGAGTTATATTTCAAAAACTATAACAACATTCCTGGTGTTGTCTTTAATGTTTTTACATGAATAAGGATTCTTAAGCAAACATACCATACAGGGAGATTAGCTCTCTATTAGAGAGAGTGCCATATGCGCGTAAGGCTGTGTCACATTAGTAGGCTGTTGGTGCATGCTTTTTGTTATGAGCTAAACAGTAAAATTAATGGTGCTGGTCACTATCTGCAAAAGTCTTCGTAGCTTTTTAATTAACTGGGTGCCCAAGGCCATTGAGAATTTGGCTTTTACAAAAGAGTTTGCTCCCATCATACCTTCTTTGTTCACAAGGCTCACTTTTTCATAGATAGAAATCTCTTCTACAGTTAGACTTGAGTTTGGCTTTTTGGTTGACTTCTTTATTGTTTAATAAAATCCCGTCAAAATATATTCAGTTTCAGTGTAGCATTATTTAAAACTTGGTGTTAGAAAAAACTCTACCTTGTTTAGTCTGTTGTTCAGAAGCTCCAGCTTCTCCTTCCCTGATTTTCTTTTCTCCTTCAGAAAGCTACAGGAAGCATAGCAGTGGTTCCTAGGTGGTGTACATCTTAAATCTCTAATGGTCATCTTAAATATGTGTGAAAGCACAAAGAATACTTGAATCTTGGTTGGAACTGGGTGATTTTCCCCACTAAGGCATGCTGCACTGTTTTATATTCTCTGGACTGTTTCCATGTATTCAGCTTGAAACACTCAGCCTTTCCTGACAACCTCTGGAGATGTTTTCTGGTTATATCTGTTTTGGGACTTGCCATCTTATGCAGTCAAAATGTCACCCTTTTAATGTATCAATTAACCTCATTCCCTTCAGCTGGGCAACTAAATCTCAGTGAATCTGAATTACAGTTCTCAAGCGCACACTAAGTTATGACATAAATACAAGTCTATAATTAATGACAACCACTTGAACAGTATTTCAGATTAAAAAAGCATAAATCCAATAGAGCCTGAAGATTGAATAGATATTGAATACAGCACTTGAAGGTTTTCAGAAGGCTGTGTTTTCATATATGTATATACCTAAATATATATGAAAGCTGGTTTTAATGGTGCATTTATATATATGTATATAAGTATATACTGTGTATGTAGAAGTATACACATGTGGAAGAGGCTGCAAATGACAGAAGATGACATTATGGAAAGATATTAAAACCAGAGCTGTTATCAGAGTTGTCTCCCCGAATACATGCCCTAGTAGATAGTGAATATACTTACTAAAAGGGGTATTATAACTTTATACCTGCTTTAATACTATAATACCTCCTTAAACTGGACACCAACTAGTAATAATAAGAGTGTTTAAATTCACATTGTGATTCAAATTTGGTGCCCTATTTCATGGTCTAGTATTTTTTCATGCACTGCTGGAAAAACTAGCTAGCTCTTCTTAGCACTCTGATTTTATTTGACCTGAATAATATTCATCCATCACTTTTGTTTTTTAAAGCATTAATATCTTGCAGCAAGGTTTCAAAATGGATTAACTTCCTAATCTTTCACTCCAGGAGACTTGGGTTTGAGTCTGTGGTAGGTGAGAATGATAGTCAATATGTTATTTCAGGAGCCTAGCTGATTAAGATGGGTAAATAAGATGGTGCTGTGATCCAAGTGCTTATTTTCAGAACTTCTGTTACAGAAAATTTGTAGTTGTTTAAAAAGCAAATGAACAAAAAACTACAACTTTTTTCAACAGATATCAAAATAAGAGTGTAAGTGTTTTCAAAGTGCAGTCAAGAGTACCAGGATCTGAAAGGAATATCAAGGTAAACTTTGGGGTTGGGGAGGTTATGCTTAACTTCATAATCAAACTATCCAAAAAATAAATGTTTTAAGTCAGATTTCTGATTAATGAATAAAGGAGAAAGAGGTAAAAACTGCAAAGGAGGAAAATCAGGTGGGGGTGTGAATGCATTTATATGGGAAAGAAAGGATTTGCTTATAGGCAGGGACCATGTTTGTATGTAGTGCAATTTCTGACTTGATTTAGCCTAAATCTGTACCTGGGTATATATATTTGTAAATAAATCACATTGATAAGTAAGTGTGATCTCAAGAGCGGGCCTGTTTCACTGACAAGATATGCAGCCAAAAGGGCCCTTCTTCCCTCCATGTGTTTCTTGACCAAAGCACCATATTTGCCATTAGTCTGTGTGGGAATTCAGCCTTGTATTCCAGCTGCATGGTCAGAGCAAGGAGCTCTGCTCAGAGGGCAGGGAGGCGATGCTAGGCAGAGGGGTCTGTCCTCTGGCCCCTCTGGCCCTGGAGCAGTCGAGCACAAACAAGGTGATGAGCCAGGCTGGGTGCTGGCCCTGCCATGCTCTGGCCCGGGCTGGAGCTGTGGCTTAGTCTGTGCCCCTGAGGAGCCAGAGGGCTCCATGGGGCAGGGGAGGGCTCTGCCTCCAGCTCTTTGCTGGTCATGGAAGCCTATGCAAAGGTTACTAATGTTTGTGTAGCTTCCACAAAGAAAGATGCAGCTCTGCTATGCTGGTGTTGCCTCCTCAGAGAGGTTATATGTGGAGAAGAAATCAAGTCAGTGACAAAACCAGTATCCTTTCCCCCATGCCAATAACAACTTGACTCCCTCATCCTCCTGGTCTTGCTGTTTGCAGCACTATTTCTGTAGCTTTTGTACAGAATGATTTTAAGAACATGACAGTAAGTTAGCTAACCTTGTCATAGGGCTGTAAATGTAAGATGAATTGAGCGTGTTTGTTTAGTGTGCTTGTAGGCTCCTGGAGCTTGCTTGACCATCCTGACATTCAGTGAGGAAAGGGAGAGTGCTCCTTGAGGTTCTTACCAGTTATAAAATACAAACCAAACTTCAAAAAAACCCCTCACAAAACCCACACACAAACATTTTCTCAGGACCAGGTCAGTGGGGACTCTCTGTGACATTGGAGAACACTTTTCCCATTTTCAAATGCACCGTGTAAGCTGAGAGCCTTAATGAGTCAGTTTTATCTGGAAGATCAGTGGGTTAGTCCACCTTCCAGGATGCTGTATTTCTTCCACCTTTTCATTTGCTTCTCTCACAGAGAAATTGAAGCTTATCGTTGACCAAATATATATCTTTCTGAGCAGACTGCATTAATATGCTGTAACAGTCTACTTAAAACTATGAAGTACACCTTCTATGCCTGTGCTAGTTAATCCAAAACAAAGATTAAGTAAGGTTTTTGTATATAAGAGGAAAGCTGAATGTGAAATTAAAATGTAAATCAAAAAGTAATTGGCTTTTTGTGCATAGTTTAGATAAGATTTACTTTTGAAGAATGACTTTGTGTTTTAACACAGCAGGCCAGACACCATGTGGCACACTTGCACTTAATAATGGCAACCAATCTAGACCATAAATATTGCAAATGATGCCATTTGAATGAGGAGCCCTATGAACCATAATAAAAACCCCTGTGATTAATTCTAAAACTGCTCTGTTCATATTAGACCTGCAGTGGCCTCCCTGATGAGATCAATACAGCGTAGCAGAGTGATTCTAATAGAAGTGTTATTATCTTTTAATCTTCAGGAGAATGCCAACTTTAAGAATTCTGCAGCATTCTGGCTGCTTATTTTCTTGGAGCAACCTTGAAGGCAGTTGTTTTCTGAAATGAAGATACATTAGAGTCTTTTCAAGGATTTATCAATAATACGACACAGTCACTGTTTGTGGAGGCAGCAGCTAAAAGGCACATTTGTATGCTGAGACTTACAATTGGTCACAATGACCTTCCCTGTCAGACTCTATTTTCTTACCAGACAAATGGCTACAGTGAATGAGAACTAAAGTACAGGGACAGGAGTGGGTGCATGTGTGTGGGGGGAGTGGGAGAATGCAGAGTAGCGCTTTTCAGGCAGCCAGCAGCATCCGCTTGCTAAAGCCTAGGTTGCATGTCCTATGTTTAGCTTGGACAGTTCTCAGTGTGGACTGCAGGCAATGCTAACTGGAATCTGAATTTTCATCATAAGTGGAAATGGAGCTTTACTCGGTGATTGCAATAGTGAGGAATACCTGGCAAGTCTGAAAAGACACGTTGTAGTCAGTTGAAAGGTCCAAAGATAATGAAAATGGTTTTGTTATTGAAAATACAATACTGTATTTTCACATAAAATAATGAGTAAGCATTCTTTAGCTTGTAATGTGAGTGTGGCAAGATAAGGTTAATTATCCATTAGATATTTTTAAAGGTTTTTTGGGTAGGTGAGGGAGGGCAGTGTCGCTAACCTTGTTCTGAACCTTCTGAAGAATAGATTGGCTTGACTGAGTTTTATGAGGTGTTTGCAGATTGTTCACAGCATTAGCAAATGCACATAGCTGTTGTATAATATGCAACCTACTCCGTAGGAATTGAGCATGCGTATGGTGGTAGACACAACAAAAAACAATGTAAAAGGAGATTCTTTGATGGCTCTTATTCATCTCCTCTAGGAATGGAGATGCAATGCCACATAATTTGAAGTGTGCGGGTTATAAATAAAGTTTCTACAGGAATCTTCAACAAAAGGGAAACACACAGTAGAAATTAAACTATTCAGTATAATAAAAGGAAAGTGAGAGATAGTGCTGGGTTCATGTACAGAAGCTGACAGTAAGGAAAGCTGTCTGCAGGCACTGTGCTGGGTACTGCTAACAGGATATGCAGATAGATGTTCTACAGAATCTGTATTAAGCCAGTAAGAGAGAAATGGTGTAAGTAAAAATACATTGCTTCCACTTCAGACTCGTAACTAGTTTAATTAAAGTTAGAGATCAAGAAGCTATTCTTTTCTGTTGTTGTTGTTGTCTGGAGTGTTTTTTTACTTTCTGTATACACTAAATGGATTTCCCCTCCATCCCTGTGGCTTTAGATGCTTGGAGGAACTGTGTTAGCTCTTTGCAGGCAGACACCGGTACAGCTCTATTTCAGTGCTGAGATCTCAGACTTCCGCTTGAGCATGCTTGGGTGAGCCTGCTCCTCACACACACTACTTCTTCCTAGAAGGGATGATTTAGATGTCTCACCTTGGTGCACAAACTGAAGTGCATTAGCACTCTTTGGGAGCACCCGTCCGGTGGAGCAGCTGGCTTGCTCTGTGTACTTGTCACAGTTTATTGTGCACTCATATTCATATGTCTTAAGAACTTGGTCTGTTGTACCTGAGAAGGGCTGAAATTTCCCTAAGTGACTGTAAATCTGGATTTCATTCTCTAGTCCTTTTAAGGGCACATCATTGGAAGAGAGCAAGTTGTTTTGGTTTGGGTTGAGGTTTTTTTTTTTGTTTGTCTTGGGTTGTTGTGGGTTTTTTTTTAACAAAAACAGGCAATGAGAAAGGGTGGTGCTGCTAGATGGTTGCATTAAAAACATTGGAACTGGTTTTATTTTTCTCTTGGCAAAGTGAGTTAATGCCATTGTGGAAGAAGTAGGTATCATGTCAGATGTGTTCCTCATCAGTGAAATTCATAAACTGTTCATGGTTTAAAATTCTGTTATACAGGCTTTCACTATCAAGTACTATCCTTTCTGTGTAAAAAAATATAAGTTGCATAGGCCATCGTCGTGGTTTAAGCCCAGCTGGTAACTTGGAACCACGCAGCCACTCGCTCACTCCCGCTCCCTCTTCCTTCCTCCTCCCGCTCCCGGAGGGATGGGGAGGAGAATCGGAGGAATGTAACTCCCACGGGTTGAGGTAACAGCACTCCAGTAACTAAGGTATAATACAAACCACTACTGCTACCAATAATAATGATAAGAGGAATAACAAGGGGAGAGGACACAACCGCTCACCACCCGCCGACCGATACCCAGCCCGACCCGAGCAGCGATCTGGGCCTTCCGGGTAACTCCCCCCAGTTTCTATACTGGGCATGACGTGCTGTGGTATGGAATACCCCTTTGGCCAGTTTGGGTC
>NW_009939740.1:30540-33943 GCF_000696875.1 Nestor notabilis
AAACACAGCACTGCACCAGCTACTAAGAAGGAGAAAAAATGAACCCAGGACAGCCATGCTCTTGTTTTCTTTTTAAGAAAATAAAAAAAGGAAAAAAAAATCTATCTGGCAGACACTGTTAACGATGCTAAATATCTTTGCAAATGTAATCCTCATCTTAGTTTTGTTCTCATTTAATTGGATTAGGAAGTCATAACAAACCTAAAAGGTTACTTTCATGTCCTTAACTTTGCATAATAGCTAAGGTGTGATACTCATTTCTTTTGTAATATTTTTCTGTGTATGTTACTCGTACTTAGCAAAGGACAATTCTGCATTTGAATTGTAATTCATATTCATGCTTTTGCTTCACGTCTTAAATTTTAATCAGTCTTAATTAAAATATATTTTCTTCGAGCTCCTTTTCTTAGTCTTAACCTACTAACACATGCAAGCTGTTAAACAATAGGAAGTCCTTTTGAAAGACTTTTTTTTCAGTCATGTTTCTGAAAGTGGAGATTAAATTGTTCGGCTGTCTTCATTACCTGCTAAATACAGAAGAGATACACAGTGTACTTGAAGAATCTTGAGCTGCTTCAGGCCTAGGTTCAAGATTAGAGGGAAACAAATACTATACTGTCTAAGGCTCATGAGAAGGCCAGTTGGAAGGAATGTAGCTTAATGAAGTCATAACTTTTAAAATTTAATTCACAGGGATCTTTCTGGCAGAACTTCATGCAGTGCAGATCATAATTCCTAAATAATATCCATCAAGTACAAGACTACTGTTACTCCTCCTAGTCTATTACTGGGACAACTGTATGTTTTTGTTACATGAAACTTAAGAGTCTTGGCTTATTTGAACATTAAGAGTCCTTTTCCATTAAGCAACAGGATACCCATGTTATATCCCATCTTCAGGGGAGGACTTTCTCAAAATCATTTTCCATTGTAGTTCCACAGGGAACTGCATAGAATGTGTAGCAGCTGTGCACATGTTTGAACCCATGTCTTAAGTCTTGACCTACAGACCAGATCCCCAGTTACATGGGGAACTATTTTTCTAGAACCAACCAGTAGCAGAAGAAAAATAGGTTTTTTTTTTTAACTCAGGTGATTCATATAGAAGCCACAGCAAATTAAGAAAGCTGCATCAGCTGTGTGATAGCATAGGAAGGAGGGTGTGAGGTGGGGCTGTCTTCAGAGGGGTGTGTGTTTAGGGGCTCAGTGTACACCCCACTTTTGCTGGCTCATAGTAGCAGTGTCTTTTTTTTCTTATTTTCCCAAACTCTACATAGGATGCTTAAGAAATGTCACTTTAGACTGCTTCCACATGCCTATTATTTTTTTTTATTAATTCCCTTTTCCCTCTTTCTGAGTAAGGTATTACATTTCTAAGTCCTGACTCACATGGAGCTGGGCTGAAATTATATCCTGGAGGTAGGCTGCAGGGTACATCTAAAACTATACGTTCTAAAAGGAAAGTCGTATTGATCATGCATGCTGTTTTACCTTACCCTAGTAAAAAAAAAATAAAAAAGATAACATCAATCTTTTTAAATCAAGTTCTGATAGCTGTCTGGTTCATCCCAGAATTTCAAGAAGTATTTACAAACGTGGATCAAATATATATATACATATATATATATATAAGACTAATCCTTCCAAAACGGAGAATTTCAGGTAGGAATTGAATAGAAATTGGACTGTTCAACACCTTTATATATTAAGGCTGTGGTTAAGGTGATTGATATGTGCTTGCCGGAATTTACATTATGTAGGTTCACCTTGTATAAAATGCTCATTTCTTTTCCTTGTAATATGGAATATTGAAAGGCAGTTGTGTTGCTAACCAAAAGATACAATCTGTGTAAACTTCATTCCTTATTTATAAACTCCATTCCATATTTGTAATCAATCAACCTAGATAATTTTATATTAAAGCTGTTGCTTTAATGTTGTTCTTCTTATTTTTAAACCATATGCATCACAAATATATATATTGTTGTGGTAATAAGAACCTACTTACAGTGATAAAACAATGCACAAACTGTGGCCGTTTACTTTGCATTTTGCTTTTCTGTTTCCCCCACCATTTTTTACTTTTTCACTGTATTTTGTTTGTCTTCACTGTGCAAATACCCTTTCTTAAGAACACTTTAGTTTTTTTACAAATTATCAGAATATTAACTAAAAAAAAAAAAAGCTACAGTTATGATCTGTGTGTGGCCTTTTCCAGCATAGTTGATTCTATGATTTTATGTGGTGAGTGAAAATAATAGATTATGATGGATGCTATCGCTAAAATGAGTTGCAGTAATTGCGTATGTTGACATAGTTGGAGGGTGCTTTCTGAGGCTGAACATAAGAAAGTGAAAGTGAACCAAATTAATGACTCAGGTGGATGCAGAGATTAAACCTTTTTATTTAAACCTGAGAAAAACTGACTTTCAAAGTAAAGCTGTATAACAAAGCTTGGAAAAGATGCAGATCAGTTTCTATTGCTTACTGTATATATCAGAACTGACCACAAAAAAGCTCTTGAGGAATGCTGATTTATAGAATTTTTACTGCCATGGATGATTTTTCCTCCCAACTTAAAATTTCCTTCCCCTCACTGCTGCTGATTTTTTTTTCTTTTTTCTTTTTTTTTTTTTTTTTGCTTACTTTTGTCAACACTGGCAGCCATTCTAGAATTAAGTGTATTCTGAGATTCCTGAAAAAATGATACTAAAATCCAAATGTCTGAATGTAGTTTCCAAATACGTGCAGTGAAACAGGAGCAGTTGTTCAGAAGTGCTACTAATGTGATGAGGGGAAGGAAGAACTAGTAATATTGGAGGACATAGAAAGATCCCAGATTCTTTAGTGTAGGAACATAAAAGTTGAGAGGGGACATGACTGCTGTTTCTGAAAATTTGTAGGCATTAGATATTGGAGAAAAATTATTTCAAATTCATAATTCTATGAGAGTGTGATATAGATTGATACAAAAATGAATAAAGGGTTTTATACTTTAACATGAGGTACACTTTCCTGGTTGGATACATAGCTTAAGATGCTGCATCAGCTTTTTAATCTAATCCCGAAGATTTGAAGTTTGTTTACTTTGATCTTTGTGTTCTTTTGCAAATCTCTGGCAGTTTTACCATCTTTTTGCATGTATGGTCAGCGATTTTGTAAATCAAGACAGTAGCAGCTTATTTATTTACGTATTTATTTCCTTACATATTTTGAGGAAGCTGGATCTGACCCTACATTCTAATGTTTACCCTATACTGAATCCTCATCCATTATGAGTTACTCTATTAGACTGCCATGACAATGATCTGTCAATATTGTAATTTGTTGGAAAGCTAAACAATTGCCAGCACAGTGCCTGTGTCAATGTTATAAGGAGCTGTCCTGGGTTCAGCTACAGCAG
>NW_009939741.1:0-4476 GCF_000696875.1 Nestor notabilis
ACTCCAGCAGAGCCGGGGTGACACTAACAGGAGTTTTCAGCCTTGTTTTTTCCCCCCATCCAAATTCGCTGCTGGAAAAAGCTGCAGCAAAGGCTCATGGATCAGCAGCACTTCCCTGCATGAATTTCCCCGGTCCTCTAACGCTGCCAAGTGACTTAGAACTCAACCCTTGGCCGCAGTTCACCAGCATTAACTCTGCTATTCCTATGGCTGAGACGTCTGAGGACTGAACTGCAGCTGCAGAACGCTGCCATCGCGTTACCTGCCGAGCACCGTGAGCACGGTGATGCTGTCCTTCTGCAGAGACACCACTTTGGTGGCCTTCATGCTGTGCGGCTTGTCCCGGCGCTCCTGGGGGCAGGCGTGGGGATCCACGTCGTCCCACACCACCAGCTTCCCGGCCGAGGTGCCCGTCAGAGCTCCTGTGGTGTTGCAGTGGAAAACCGACTGGCTGAAGTGTCCCACCGCGGTCTTGAAGGTCTGCAGAGAGAGCAGAGAGGCCTTTCAGCTTGGGAATGGCTCTTCCCTCCTCAAGCAGAGACGTTGCTGCTTGGTCCCTCGCGTGACATCTCCTCTCTGACCCACGACAGGGCTGTCACAGGCCAAAGCCCCAGGAGAAGATGCAATGGAGCATCTCTTTGGGATGAGAGCCTCTCTAGACCTCAGGCAGTCCTGACTTATGTCTTCAGGAGACAGGCTGGGGACATGGCCACTGTTTTTCTTAAGGGGATGAGAAGGGACAGTGCTGCTGCCCGGAGGGAAGCCAGGAGGGTGACACGCTGTGGTCCCCCCTGTGCTCACCTGCTTGCTCAGGACTGGTGCTCCATACTGCAAACCACCACTGCCCTGCAAAAGTGAAGAAAACATCCAGGACAAGTGTTTTGGAACCGTGCTCTGCGGTGCCAGCACATCCCCTCCCCACTGTCTGGCCACCGGCCCCGTGGGGACAGGGCAGGGGCAGATCTGCAAAGCAAAGTGTAACTTCCCGTGTCCCTACTTACCCACAGGTAAAATATCACCTGGGTTTTGCTGTTGCTGACAAACTCATGGGGGTTTTGAGGGTTAAAAATGACATAATCCTGAAATGAAAAGGTGAGAATTAACAGCAAGATGAGCAACGCCTCCTGCCTCCCATCTCCAGCCAGCGTCTACCAGCAGCCCTGTACTGGATGGGGTCCTGGGGTGCAGGTGAGGATGGGGCTGCCCAGTCAAGCCCAGTCACGCTTCTCTTCAGCCCTTGGCCACGGTCACTCACCTGATACCCAAACTCGGGCCTCAGCTCCGTGCTGCATAAAGGCTTCTCTGTGGGCAAAGTCCACTTCCAAACACAAACTCTCTGGCAGAGAAAGGAAAACCCAAGGGACATTTGTGGCTTTCTGGGAGCTCGGGGGAGCTGTGAACCCCATTCCCTCCAGCTGCAGTGGAGAGTGGGGCACAAAAAGCTGGAGCAGGATAAACCCATGAGCTTCATTTCAGGAGATAACGCTAGAAGTTGCTCCAATGAAAGTACATCGGAGTCAGAAGCTTTTATCCCAACTTAAGATCCATTTTCCCAACTCAGCAGCATTCGCTTTAATGAAATCCAGGTCTGTCTTCCAATGGCTGAGCAGAAACAAGCCATCACCCTGCAAACCCGCTCCACCTCTCTCCTGCTCTCCCCATCCAAATTCCCCCCCTCCCCTTGGCTGCACTGGGGAGAACTTCCCGGGATCTATCCCACAGAGCTACAGAAGAGGAGACACTTTTACCTGCACTGCTCCAGCACTAATGGTCACCAAATATTTCGCATCCTGGGAAATGGCAATAGCACCGACCCCATCCTCTGGATGGCTCCCAAAGATGGTGTGCACTGGTATCCTATGGAGCAAAGTCCTGTGGGTGCTCACGGCAGCACAGGGATTCAAAGCAATTGCTCTTCACTCCCAGCTGGGGCTGGAGTCAGCCCCAAGTGATTTACTGGACATAAGAGGTTTCCAAGGAGGAGGTTCCTGGGAGCTTACCCGGAGAAGGAGTCCCACACGATGATCAGAGCGTCAGGCCCTCGGTCGGCACTCGCAACCCAGCGCCTGTCTTCACTCACACACAGGCAAGAAATGGAATTCGTGTGGCCCTGGGGAAAGAGAAGCTGCAAAGTGCCTCAGGGGCTCCAGACCTGGTGGCTCTTCTAGACATTTAAACTGCTTTGCTCATGAGATCCCCTCATCTTCCTTCCTAAGGGGCCCCCACGCTCATCCTTCCAGCCCGACTGGAGAGGGTTTGGGAGGAGGAGGAAGAGGAGGAGAAGGGAGACGTAAAGGCCGTGTCCAGACCTGCAGGTGGTACTGCCTGTTCCCCAGGATGTCGTGGATGACCACTGTGTGAGAGGACACGTACAGGAGCACCCGGTCCTCCCCGTCCATCAGGCTGTGCACGGCCAGGCTGCTGTTGTAGCCCAGCACCCAGGACAGGCTCTGTGGGGAAGAGACAGCTCCTGGCTCTGAGCAGGGACATAAAAGCCACTGAAGTCTCTGGGGTGATGGCAGAGCTGGTGCTCTTTGGGCCATCATAGTGGCACTGAGCCCATTGGTACTCA
Source organism: Nestor notabilis (assembly GCF_000696875.1). Lineage (NCBI taxonomy): Eukaryota > Metazoa > Chordata > Aves > Psittaciformes > Psittacidae > Nestor > Nestor notabilis. Next base: position 2,573 of record NW_009939741.1, read on the forward strand.
CAAGGGGGTGAAGGCTGGTCTGCCTGTCCTCCTGGAAGAGCATCCCGGGCACAGCCTCCCACACCAAGCTGGCAAAGCCATCATGCCAGTTGTCCTTGGGCTCAGGTAGTGCTGGGGATCCAGCTTCTTCCCCCGAGGCAGTGCTTGGGGTGGTGTCCTCCTGTGCTCCTTCCATCTCCCTGTCAGCAGCAAGGGGGTGCTTGGAAAGGGAGAGATGTTTCAGTGGATGCTGGTTCCTGGGCTGGTCCAGCAGCTCATGGGAGCACACCCAGCACATCCAGATCCAACCAGCATCACCCTCCGGGCAGGCTCTAAGTATCAAGGTGCTCCTCTGCTCCTATCCAAACTGCCTACGGATCTGTGCCAGGGACGGAAAATGCCATAGGAAGTTTCCCACCAGCCACTGCTTCTGTTTCTGCACATCTAACCTTGTCCTTGTTGCACCTCCACAGCATCCTGTGCCTCACACCAGAACCTCTTCCATGCAGCTTCTGTCACCTGGGCTGAGATACCTGACTTTGTCCTCCAACACTAACCCACAGGTCCTCTAAAGGCAAGAAGTCTGGCCTTTTTGCTGTCCGTTCCCTGACTATTCCCCATGCACTGGTTATCAATTACTGCAACAGGGAACAGCCTCATGGGTTGGAGTGGGAGTGGTGGCAAATTGAGGCTAAACCCAAGGGAATCAGGTCCTGGGACTGGGGCTGAGATAGCTGTGAAGGGCTCTGCAGCAATCCCAGCTCTGCTGCCAGCACCTCTCATCCAGGGAGCAGACAGAAAGAGGGTGAAAATCCCCCCTGCCCCTTCCTCAGCCCCTCACCAGCCTGTTAATGAAGGTATTAAACAGCCCTGGGGTGTCAGAGCTCGCAGCAGCCCCTGCACAGGCTTTCCCCACTTAACCTTCTCCTTGGGATCCACACCACCATTTGCCTCTCCCTGCGGGCTGTTTGCTTTCCTACAGCAATCTCTGATGCAGACCCAAACCTCCTCTGGACACCGGTTGTGTTTCTGAGGGAGGGAAGATAAAGTTTCATTCAGTGCAGGGACGGGGCCACATTCCCTCCTCCTCAGATAACTCTCAGGCAGCTCAAGTGCTCAGCAAATATTGATGAGTGGACCGAGACTACACAGAGATGCTGCTGAGCCCCTTTGGTGAGGTCCCCGCTCCACGGGGGATGTCTCATGACAAACCACGTCCGGGTGACACTAACCCTGTATCAAGGACTCTGCTTCCACCAGCACCTGCCCATGGAGCTTGTGTCAGGCAGAGCTTGCCGTGGTGCTGCCCTCGCCTTCTCTGCCAGCAGGGCCATATCCTGAGCTGTCTGTGCCTCCCGGGATGTCCCCATGGGCTCGCTGCTTACTCCTTCTCATCCCCATGTGGAACTTCCCATGAACCATCTATCCATGCCTTCCCTTCCTTCCAGGGAGCTCAGGCACGGAGAGGCTCTGAAATACCCCTTCACCCTGCCAGGTTTGGCTGCACAATGGCCTGAAATTTGGCACAACGGGAGGAAAGGGCATTTGTGAAGCTGGGGAAATGGTCCCAGAGCCCCTTTTCAGCTGCAGCAACACTCCGGCTGTGCTCAAGCAAGCTCAGCGCAGCCCTGGTTACTCCAGCTGAGCTCAGGCTCCCCCCCCATCCGCCTGCATCCCACACCAGGCACGGGCATTGCCCCTCAGACGGGGTTTGTCACAGTCCCCATAGGCAGCAGCTGGTTCATCTCCAGCTTCACGGCTCCGGATCTGACCCAACACCCAAACGCTGTGCACAGGCGGTGGGAAGGGGCCCCATGGAAACCAACCCTCCCTCTGCCCCGGCCGGCGGGACGGGTCCCCAGGGACATCCACAGCCCTGCAGGTCTCACCGGTGTCACCCCAGAGCCGTTCCCAAAACCCCTCCA
>NW_009939741.1:4966-8162 GCF_000696875.1 Nestor notabilis
GCGGGGCCACAAGGGGGGCCCCTCCTCGTCCCACCGCCTGCCCCTGCCCCAGGCAGGAACCTGGTGGCACTGGGGGGACGTTCAGCCCTTGGCCCTGCCCCAGCCCAAATCCTACTTGTGGCTGTGACAAAGCCCCTCTCGGGATTGCCAGGCCCCTTTGGGACCAAACCTGGGAAGGGGATGAGGGGTCTTTACCCGGTGCCCCCCCACGAGGGTCACAGGCAGGGTCTGCTCCCTGGGCACCCCTGAGCGGGATGAGCAGAGCCAAAGTGAGAAAAATCAGCCTCCAACCGCTGCCAGGTTCCCCCACCGTCCCCAGGATGGCACTTGCACAGGGAACCCCGTCACTCCACGGCATCGCCTTCACCACTGCAGATAATCAGCTCTAAGTGCTCCCAACTTCAGCCTTGCTGTTAAGCACAAATAACAACAATTTCTAAATCTAATCTGTTTTTCCTTCTGCCCAGCGGGAGCCTCGTGCCCTGCTGGGAGAGGAAAGGAGTTTTGTTATCAGCTCACATTATCTCCTCCACCTGAAGAGGCTGCTGCGCAGAAGCAGGTCATCAGACTTCAGCTGCTCTCAGCTCCATCGTGGCACATCCCTTTGCTTCAAACTGGGGGAGGTTTATGGCTTCAGGAGCAGAGATTTTAGTCCTTAAGCCCCACCACTGCTAGGTGCAAGAAGGCAGCTTTGGTCAGTGCATCAGCACCTGCACATGAAGCTTGTTCAGGGACGGTGCTTTTCTTCCCACCCAGCAGCAGCCACTTCCCTGATCATGCAGGGAACTGGGAGTGATCTCTGCTCTCCAGCATGAAAATCACCATTATTCTGACTGAAAGTGGCTCATCATCTCCTCTGGTCCCATAGCAGAGGTTTGAGAGTGCTCTTCTAAGGAAGCAGCTCAAACCTTACCTACCCACAGCAGGTTTTGTGAGATCTGTGTTTGTTACGCTGGTCGAGATTGTTCAGCCCATTCTGGTCAGGACACGCAACACGAGGGGCTGGGGACTCAGTGGTTAGAAGACACTACAGGCTACAAAAGCCTCACAGAGCTGAGAGCCCTGTAAACTGTGCAGACACTCTCCACACTGAAAGGGAAATGAGCTCCCAAAAGCAGGAATTAACCTGGCTGATGGGACTGGACTGAAACCCAACCTCATTTCAAGAGCTTTCCACTGGGATTTCAGAGGGAACTGAGGAGATGCAGTGGCCTACGTGGGACACAGCATCTGAAGTTCAGCAGCACAGGCTTAGCCTCAGAGCTAAGCTAACAAAACATGCCCCATACTGTCATTGTCCAAGAGATGGAGCAAAACACCACCACATTTCCACCCTTTTGACATTACTTGGAAGACAAGAGTGAAACTCTGCTTGATGGGTTTACCCAGATACAATCCCACCCAAGGAACATTGCCATGAGCTGCTGCAGGAACACTCCCACTGTAGCACCACAAAGGCTGCAGGAATCACTGAGCAAGGAGCTGTGCCTTGAGGCTTTACCACTGAACCTGCTCTGTGGGGCTGTCCGCTGAAACACAGACAAGAGTAACCCTGCTCAACTTAACGCAGAGCCCTGGGTGAGTGATGGCAGAGTCTGGGGTTCTACTTTTTCAGGCTGTTTCAGGTCTGGTTAGTAACAGTTACAACAAAATTGCTCATACTTACGCCACAACCTGCTTGTGAAGCACTAATCAAAGACCCACATTTCAGCTTGGAAGGAAGGTCAGGGGGGCACAACTTTGTGTCTGTGCAGATCTGTGTTTAACCCACCTAAATTATTGTCCAGAGTAATAGCTTATGTTATCCAAAATAATAATACAAGAGTAGAGACATGTTACTCAGTTTTATTGTTCTGCAAGAGTATCTGAAGTTCAACTGGAAACAAGCTTAAAACAAACTAATCATCCCCAAAATCCCTTCAAAGAGTTTAAGCACCCTAAAACCAACTACTGCAAATAGAAAGATAAAAAATAATACTTAAAGAAGAGAGAAACTGGATTAGAAGTACTTTTATCATGACTATATGAGCTACTAGAAGTAAACTAAAGCAGAATTATACCCCCTATTGCTTATCTCATTAACTTAATCAGGCATTCCAAAAATTCTTTCATGATGTTTAGTGACTTCAGAAGCTGTGGTAACCTGGGGAAGATAAAGTCTCAAATTTGCATAGTTCTTTACTATCACCTACTATTACAGACTCCACAAAGTGCTCCAGGATTGTGTAGCACGTCATTACAAGATGCTCAGTGAGGAACTTTACGAGGGAGGTGGAAAGGAATGGTCTGTTATCACCAAAAGCATTTTGTGCTCTTCAGAGCCTTTATCAAGTGAGGTTTGGGTCTCTATAACCTCACTCCAAATTGATACCAGGTGTAAGAGCTGAGAAGCCACATCTTACAAGTCTGCAGGTTACTCCTGATGAGCCGGTGCCATTCTGAACTGCAGCAGGCCCTGCTCCATCAGAACCTGCCCAGACTCTGGAGCCCGGCACCCAGAGCTCCAAAGCATTTGTTTCACCAAACCCACGAGGTTTTCAAAGCAGATCAGAGTCCAGAAAGCAGGCACAAGCTTCAGCTTTATTGTTTTCTGAGTATGGTCATCTCTGCAAGGGAATGATATTGCAGCTGAAAAAGAATAGGGTAGAAGGGAGCATTAAAAGCTCAGTTCTCAAACAGGCACAGAAGATCTGACACGGGACGAACCAGACCCAGCACAGCTGGGTGAAGGCTGCATCTGTTCTCGTAAGTGAAGCAGCAGCTTACCCCAGGAGGCCCTTCCCAGCCCAGCGCTTCGGAATGAGCCCCACGTGCACTTTTCTGCCGCCGCGGATCACAGTCACGCTCAGGGGTCTCTGAAAGGCAGAAAACAACAAGATAAATCATAACTCTCCCTCACCAAGTCAATGCTCTTCTTCCTTCTTCTGCCAAAGCACCAGAAGGGCAGTAGGCCCAGAGGAGCTGGGATTTAGCAGCACCCACATCCCTGCAGTTACATCTGAGAGTGTTTTGTGTGGAGACATCTCCAGATCTCTCACTTCCACTACAAAGCACTTGATGGCTGTGGAAGCATCTCTGGCCAGCCCACGAGGGTGGCAGAGCAACACAGCTTGCTGCTGCAGGGAAGAACAGGCAATGGGATGCTCACAGCAAAGAGCACACACCTCTTAGCTCGGTTCTCACCAGAAGGAATTTG
>NW_009939741.1:8181-9562 GCF_000696875.1 Nestor notabilis
GACCCTGACGCTGTTTCTGACAGGGAAACAATGATCCTGGAGATCTCAGTGAACAGGAAAAGCTGTGGCTAACAGAGACAGGCAAGAGAGGGCAGTTAGAGCAGAAATGAGCTCACCCCTTCGCTGTGCTGCACCACCGTGGCGATGTTCTGCAGGCTCTGGAAGTTGTTCGCATTGACAGAACCAAACTCCACAATCTCATCATCCACCTGGAGTCCCTGGACAGAGACAGAAGAGAGATGAGCATCTGCCTTCTACAAAGGCAGGAGCACCACCCTTCACCCAGCCACATGGAGAGAGACGTGCTGTGACACTACTCGTCTCACCATTCAGCCAACTCTCCATGTCCTTGGCAAGAAGCAAGCACCCATTCCTCTGTCCTGTTTTATGGGAAGAGAGATACTGAGGCTGGAATGGTCCGTGAGGGCTGGAATGAGCTGTGTGGTGCAACGATAGAGCTGGGAAGAGAGCACTTATTCCCTAACCAACCCCCCAGCTTACTCCTACTTTTTAACAAGAGACAGAGAAAGCTGCCTGTTGTGTTTCCTCCCTGCCCAGAAGACGGGTTCCCCGGAGCTGCCAGACCCCGCGCGCTCACCGATACGCTTGCAGGAGATCCTGGAGTCACGGTGTTCACTCTGGCAAAGGGTTGGGGCAGGCTCTGGCTCTGGCTCATTGCCTCGGCCAGCGCCTCCGCCTCATCCCTGGCGTGTTTCTCCTTCTCCCGGGCGTGCAGCTGGTGAAGAGCTTCCTCCACCTGCTTCATCAGGGCCTTGTGATCGTTCTGCAGACCTGTGGGGGACACCATGAGCACACGAGCACCAGGAGCGAGCTACAGCCCCGGGTTCTTTCTCAGCACGCGTTCTCCTCCACAGCTGTGCAGAACACGGTGTGCTGGACCTCGCGGACCAGCTGGGGACAGCAATAAGCTCTGCTGGTGTATCTGCTGGAGCCCGGCGCCAGCCCTGCTCACACAGCCCAGCACATGTTTACCTACTGGTAGAAGTTAGACACAGAAAACTACCCAAATAATCAGTAAAAACGCAAGAAAACAGGGCTTGGAGGTGCACAATCACCTGGGAATTACTGAGCAGCAGAGGAGTGTTTTCTATCAAGTCATGTACTTTTACATGCACAGAGCAACAGCCACCCCCAAGGATGCAGCATGGGGCAAACGTCTGAAGAAATAACCACCAAGCTACTTTTTACCCAAAGTTTATTCTATGAACACCACAAAAGCGCTTCACTGAACTTCACAGAACACAGAATCCCAGACTGGTTTGTGTTGGAGGAACCTTAAAGCTCCTCCAGCTCCAACCCCCTGCCATGGGCAGGGACACCTTCCACTAGAGCAGGTTGCTCCAAGCCCCTGTGTCCAGCC
>NW_009939742.1:0-7724 GCF_000696875.1 Nestor notabilis
GCTCCCATTAGGAACCTGGTACGGGGCAGGCAATGGCATGGGGACCCACAAGCCACATCCAGCTTACCCCTGCAAATCGAGGCCAGTCCCTGGGCAAAGCCTAGTCGGCACCCACAGTGCCCCATCCTTGGGGCTGGGTGGTCTCTGCAACCACACTATGGGGACCCTCGGCCCCCGGCATCACCAAGGAGCAGCACACTGGTGGGGCAGGATTCAACCCTTCCCCCTCCAACCAGCATAAGGCCACACCATAGCACGAGCCTTGGTACCCACCTGGGCGTCACAAAAGCCTGGTGCAGGGATCCTGTGCTCAGCTCCCCTGTATGGAAACAGTTCATGCCATCCCCATCGCACTCATCCAGGCAGGTCCCATGGAAGCCAGTATCTTACCAGCCAGGCAGGTGGGAAGGGGGTGAAAGCCCAGGAGCACGGTGTTGTCACATTCTCCCAGGATATCCCCACCATCTTCAAGCACAGTGGAAAGGCTACAAGGCCCATCCCGCAGCTCCTCTCGCCGGCACTTGGCGCTGGTGGGAGCGCTGACGACTCGCTGCCAGGATGACGACTCGCTGCCAGGATGAGCAAACCCAGCAGCAGCACAAGGGCAGTGGGAAGAGCCTCCTGCTGCCGGCTTGGCCAGGGATGCTCTGGCTCAGCAGAGCTGCTTGGCTGCCATGTGCTACAAGGGGACAACACACCCAGCAGGGCTCATCCTTGGCTCTTTGGGTCCCCTTTGTGCCCCCAGGGCAGAACCAACCCCAGGCACCTGGACAGCACCAAGCTGTGTGTTTGGGCACCAGCACCGGGTGGAGAGGATGGCACAGGGCAGAGCTCCCCCAAGCTGCTCTGGATCTGCGCCATGGCTGAAGCTTGGCCCCTGCTCCGGGGATGAGGTAGTTTGCACAGGGCTGCGGTCATCCTTCCGGAGTAGCTGCAAAGGCGGGCAGGCGAGGTGGAGGGGCACACCAGGTCAATCGCTGCCAGGAAGGAGAGGAGCTGCTCCAGCACCAGGGGAGCACAACCAGCACCAGCATCTCTGCCACCTACCAGCCCATAGTGACAGGCAGTGGGGGAGCAGCCCAGACTCTCGGGGCTTAGGTCCTGGGCTATTCCCCCCCAGGGCATCAACCAGGCGCCCCCAGGACATTCTCTCAGGTTTTCAGACTTCTCCAGTGGTGATTTTTAGCAAAGAGAGCAAGATCAGAGGTGTCACCGCAGAGACCGCGCAGCCACAGCACCGTGTCACAACATGTGACCCAGCATGTGGCAGGAACAAGCCCCTTGTCCCACAGAGGGCAAGCAGCACATCCAGCCCAAGGTCTCATGGAGTCCAGAGAGCCCTACATGGCTGGAGGGTACGTGGAGCCCCAGTGGGGCTCAGCATGGCCTTGCTGAGGGGCAGGAGCAGAGTGAGGAAGCAGAGGAGGACACAAGACTCATGGAATGGCAGCAGCAGCACAAGAGGCATGTGCCGTACCCCACTCCCACCCGTCCCTGGCTGCCCTGCTCCCCAGAGGTACCACTGACTGCTGGCATCAGCACCAGGCAGGAGCAACCCCCAGTTTCTATAGGAACCAGATCAAACCTTGAAAGAGCTGCTCTGTACGTGATGGTGGTGGTGAGAAGCTCACAGCCCATCCTGCAGCTCTGTGCTGTCCTCACAGGGAGAGACCACATCCACTGTCCTGCAGCCACGGAGCTGGGTGAGGCCCCCACAGACACACATAGTCACAGCACCAAGGGCAGGAGCCATGAGAGGGGAAAAAATACCACTGAAAAACAAGGATAGTCACTCAGGCTGCAGCCATCAATCAGTCGCGGGCACGGTGCCACCCTGCTGGGAACCCCCACCACGTGCATGGCAGCAAGCACCGCACCAGCACACTCCAGAACGGCTCCTGGAGGTAAATCCTGTGCTGGTGCCTGGGAGCCTGGGCTGGTGGGAACAGGGACAAGATAGAGTCTTGAGCTGGCAGAGCACAGTTCACATCACCCAGGGATGGGTACACCAAGGGTTGTAGGCATCCAGAGGAGAAAATGCAGTGAGGAGGAGAAGTTTACAGGTAACAGATGCTCCATCCATCCTGATTTTCCATGTAGATCTTTGATCTCCATAAGAAGCTGCTGCTAGCAGAGGCAGAAAGCTGGGAGCAGGGCAGGGAGCGCAGCAGGAGCTGGCACAAAGGGGGCACTGTGGCCACCAGATGCACACTGGCCACAAGCCGCTCTGCACAGCTCCTTCATTCATGCCATGTTCACAATGTGACATCTCCCTCCCCACAGCCTGACACCCCTCAGGGTCACCACCAGCATGTGGCACTTACATACACCCAACCCACAACCCCAAGTCTCTGGCATTCTCCCAGAGCTGGGGACTCCGGACACAGTGCACTGAGCACAGCTGCTGACTACCCTCCAGGAAAACACATTTTAAGCTGGTAGGAGCTTATGGCAGAAGAGTGCCCAGCAATGCCCCTGCCACAGCATCCAAGTGCCAATGTGGCACGTGTGTCCCCAGGGAGTGGTGGTGAGCTGTACTCCAGGCACGTCTGGCTGCTCCCTGCAGCATCATCCCTGTCCCCAGGCAGCAAGAGGGCAGGGTCTTGCAGCATCAGCAGAGCCCACCGGGTCCCTGTCAGACTGACCCCCTCCAAACACTCCCAGCATCAGGCAGTTGCTATAGAAAGACGTTTGTGTCCCCCGAGACCAACAGCAAAGGAAGGGCCGTGTCCCATCACCCTCAGCTGAACCAGTGTTTCATAGCCCAGAGCAGAGATGAAGCTCTGGGAGCTGGTTCAGATCCATCAATGATGGAGGTGGCTGCAGTAGCAGCTGCCCTCTGCGGGCACAGGAGAGCAGAACCACCTGCACGCGTGGTAAGAATGACATTGCATGTCGGCTAGTGTTCAGCAATGAACACATCGTGCAGCCATGAACAGGGCATGGGGACAGCCTGATAATGCTGCGAGGACTTGTCCCACACCACCCACAGCAAACACTGCGAGCTGACCTGAGCTCCCAGCCTGGAACATGGGCAGGTGGCACTGGGGCCAGGTCTGGACCATGTAGAACAGAGCTGCTGCTCTTTTCCTGTGCCCAAAGCCAGCCCTTCTTGCAGCAGGCTGGGATTGGGAGGCCAGGTTTTAGTTCTTTACCTACTTCCCCCAGGTAAAGTGGGTTTGACTCTGCATGGCTCTGGCAGTTCTGACTGCAGCAGTGATACCTCAGGCCATCCACGGAGCTGTCACCAGGACGGGGTGACACACATGGACACACAAGCTCTGTGGCATTGCGCTCACTGCCTGGACTGCTCCAGAAGAGAGGCAGGGCAGGCAGGCACTCACAGCATTCCCCACTCTGAAAGGACGTGTCCTCCAACCAGCCCACTGACCACACCACCGTTTGGAGTCTTCAGTCATGTTGCTATGAGTACACACTCACTACAGGACAAGGAACTTCCACAGCAGCATCCAGCAGCGGTGCTGAGAATGCCTTGCCGGGACAGGACAGATGCGACTGTTTGACTTGGTATTGCTCCATCCCACCAACCTGCCAGCTCCAGCTGCAAACCTGCATTACTAAACCAGCACTGCTGTTTAAAAGGGCTTATTCATCCAACAAGTTTTTTTGGGGAATACCCCCCACTATCAGCCAGCTTTATTCAATAATTTGATTTCAGGCTCTTTCGGGAGAGGCAGCATCACCTTCCAGCTCACTGCAGGCCAAGGGGGCCGAGAGCTGCCTCTCCCACCTGCACACCCTGGCTCTAGTTTCCCCGCAGCTCCAAAGGGAACTGCAGACGCCTGTCACGTAAAGCATTTTGGGGCTGGTTTGAGCACAAACGCCACCTGCTGTACATCTCCCCGAAGAACACACGGGTCCCCGCGGGGTCTGGAAACCCTCTGCAAACCCAGAACATGCTGCTGGCCAAAGCTTCTCTGTTCAGCCCACCACAAGGTCACCCCAGAGCCCTCCCTCCAGCCCCCTTACTATGAGGAGGTGTAAAGCACTACCAGGGAAACGGTGGAGATATCAACTTCTAACAGAAGGTTTTGGGTGAGAAGTTTGGAGCTGAAGAGGGTCAGGACAGCCCAACCTCTTATCAGGCTTTTCCACCAGTCTCCCCAGTGCGTGCTAGGCAGAGACTGCATCACTGTCCCCCTCATTCCACATCATCTCCCCAGCAGGACCAGTGACTGACCCAGTTCATTCCCAGAGCCCTGCTGCCCTGTACCGGGAGCTGGGGATCCAGAACCCCCTCTCCCCTCCAGCACAGCCACCTGAGCCTCCTGCCCTAGGCCCAGCATCTTCCCACAAGTTTGGGGAGCGCAGCATTCTCCTTCTTGGGTATAAACCCAAGACCTTCCTAAAATTACAATAATAGAGACAAATTCCACTGGAATTTGTACACAAAACTTCAGCAGCCTCCCTGCTTGAAGTTAAATGCATCCATTGATCATCTTGCAAGATCACAGCTTGAAAGTGTGATTTAACAAGACCTTCCTTCCCAGTGCTGAGGGACTACACTGATGCAGAAATCAGGAGGCATTGGAACAGGCCATTTCTCTTACAGAACACAATTTATTTGGCATTTGGATGAAATGTTTCTCACAGCATCTTGAGAAGAAAAAAAAAAAAAATAGTGCCAACCCCAAAGAAAGAAGTCAAAACAAAAAACCAGTGTCACAGGGTCCGAATTATTATAGTATCAAATTTAAATTCTACATGGTATTTCACAGAATATCAAAATCTTTTATACACTGCCACAGTTAAGTCCAGTCACAAACCATCTACACAGGAAAAGCCTGTAAATGCAGCGTTGGCTAGCATTATTTTCCAGGAGAAGGTAAAAAGCAGTGTCTCATTCCCTCACAGCCTCCCGGGCATCCTCCAGCCTGTGCACAGCCACACACACAGCCTGCAAGCACAGCATCTCCACTGGCATTGGCTCCAACCCACTCCACGTTCAAGGTGCACAATACTGGCAAATTAAAGCTATGTCGTACCGTAGCAGGCAGGCAATGCAGAGTGTTGTTAGGGGAATCACAGAATGGTTTGGGGTAGAAGGGACATTAAAGATCATCCAGTTCCAACATATCTTTACCACTGAAAAAAGAAATACCCATTTTATTTGGAACTGGGGAACATTAGAAGCAAGTGTATGAACTTTGATTCACCTCCTCTACATTCACCTGCTCCAATTTTAAGGTCCAGCTCCCATTTAATTCTTTATATTCTTTTATATTCCCCCCATGCAAGGGAAATTTAAAAGAAATTTCTGTATATTGCATATTCCTTAGCCAGGGAGAACAAAGACATTTCAGCAACTGAAAAAAGAAAAGATGAACATTACTGCTTGTATGAGGCAACGTTAAAACACCAGTGCTTTGCCACTGAAAAGCCACATCTGAAAGATAAAAGCATCTCTAAACCAGCTTCAAATTCATTTAACATTATTGGATGGGAAAAGAACAGTAATAACTACTGGTCATAACAACATTTTCTTCCCAAGTGAATCTTGAGGTACATGTGAACAGGCCATCACTAGATACCTGTGGAGGGAGAGCCCGCCGACTGAGAGGTTAAGCCTTCAGAAAAACGCTTCCCACCTACTTCACTCTTATTTTAGATCACTGTCCTGTCATGAACGGGTAAAGGAATAGTCTGAGGCTCAAAACTAGACAAGACTGAACATTATGCAAACAAGTTCTTTGTACATCTGAATGAAACCCACAGTCCTTCTATAACATTACATTAGTCTACAACTCATCTAGTAGAAAAATTAGAGGCTGCTGTGAGACTGTGTATGGGTATCACCAAAAACACCAACAGAAGTGAATATCTAGGGCTGTTCTTCCAGGAACAGTAGAGACCTCAATATGGCACCACAGTACATCATAAGGATGGGGAATCTGAAGAGCAGTTTTGTCCGAGGCCCCAACAGGAGATGAGAGCCCTGCGCAGAACTGAGCACTGCGGCTTAACACAACCACGGTCAAGGATATCCCATGAGAAATGCCCTTTCTTCTCACACGTGCTGCTTGGAATGATGTGGTAATGCCATCTCCCCTGCTGGCTATGGAGGGACATTTGGGATGCATCAGTAGTTAAGAAAAACCATCCAGAGAAAGTGACCAAGGGCAAGAAATTGATGCACAAAACTCCCTAAGATCTCATCAATCTAATGGCAAGCAAAACAGAAAGGTCCTCCTTAGGCAAGCATCAGCCCTCTAATTGGTGCCCAGGACGAACTGCTTACCAGTCACCTTGCCAAAGGCAAGGAAGGTTTGCTGAGGAGTCAACTGCTGTCAAGAAAACTTCTCTTCCCCAGTTGGTCCAGAAGTCCAAGTAGTTGTGACGTTTTCTGCTACAAAGGCTCTGACTCCAAGAGAAAGTACTCAGTGTGAAAAAGCTACATTAAAAGGGGGGGAAGAATTTTATTGCCAAATTAAAGCTCACCAAGAGGTAAATGAGCTGTACTTAGTGAGCTGCTCTGTTCAAGGCAAAATTTCCCTTGTTTACAGTTAAGATGAAGGAGGATAGGGGAAAAGACAAAAAATAGCAGCCTCCGTGCCAACATACAAGTGGGAAAGGCTCAGAAGCAATGGGGAAAATATCACACCAAGGCTTCTACAAAGAAGCCTCCATTTGGAACAGCTACAACCAGGAGCCACCATGAAGTTGCCAGTTGTAACAGAGCTTATTTTCAAATAAAATTCATCACAGAACCAAAAATAAAAAAAATAATAATAATTAAAAAAAAAATCGAACAGATTCCCGCAGTGTTAGGAGAAGTGTGAGGTAAGGTATCTGTTCACCTCAGCCACAAAACACAGCTTCAGACACTAAACCAAGCCAAAAGGCCTTTTGTTATTGCGCTAGGATACTACAAAGAACAAATATATTCCATCTGGCTTCAAAAGAAACTGGAAGCTTTCTATTTTCCACTGCTAACGTATTTTTCAGGAACAGATTGTAGTAGCATAGACTTTGCATCCTACTTAAGTATACACTATCACAGCCTGTCCTACAACAAACAGAGTGTAGCCAGCTTGAGAGAAGTATTAACCTTAAGAGCCTAGTTTATATCCCAGTGCTTAGCTTCACCTAGCTGGACGCAGCACAAAGGTTACCATCTACGGTATGTATAGATATATATATCACCACCCAGAAACACACACGCACACACGCATTCGTACCTATAAAACTAAAGAAAAATCAGTACATACAATGTATAAAACGTATGAATGTGCTCAAAAACGCACAAAACCCGCTTTATTTTCATACTTCAGAAATGCTCAGCAATTTGTATGCATGGTTCTGACTACTGCTATCCATCCACTTCATTGGACCAGGACTTGGACTCAGAAGAGGAGACGGTAAGAGATCCCACAGCATGGATAACTGCTCCTCTCGTTTCATACCACTGCTGTTAGAGCCAGTCAAAACGCGGGCGGTGGTATGGCTCCAGGCGGGTGAGGCTTCCTAACAGTGTTTCCTCCTGCTCGAGTGCCAGCAGCACACCCCAGAACTGTGATTCACACTCTCTGATGGATTCAAGATTGTTAGCAAGTGTCTGAATGTCAAGACACCAAGATATGATCTCAATAACCCACAGTTTTCTGTGCAAAAGGAGCTGAATTGTCAAGACCAATCCCCAAGTACAGTATTAGCCTATAGGCAAGAAACAGAATAGAAAGTAGCAGCATATTCAATGGGGAAAG
>NW_009939742.1:7755-51135 GCF_000696875.1 Nestor notabilis
AAACCACAACAGTGGGGTAGGATTTGACATACAAGTATGATTTCTCATGATTACTAGAAAAAATAGATCACACACACCCATGCAGTGTTTTCTTCCTGTCCCTCTAGGCTTTTGCCCTTCATAAGGTAACAGGAGAACACTCACAGGGGCATTCTTACAAATTCCTTACAATTCATCTCACCTGCTGACTGTTACAGTAAGTCAAGGAGAAGCAGAGGCAAGAGGAGGATGGGAAGAAAGGGTAAATTATTTGTGCACCGAAATCAAAATTTAAATGTAAAGTCACCTGTAAAGATTACTTTGTGTTCATTATCAAAACCAACAGTGCTTGATATTGGGTTTAGTGAAGGAGTGAATGAATCATTTTGCCATCTGTAAATTAAAAAGAGTTCAACTGAAATTTAAGATGACATATCTGACTGAAGCAAACCGCTTTACTGATTTAAGTACACTAACCTCGTGATAACCCCTTGTGGGACCTGGATAAATGGTTTGGGGGGCACGTGGGAAATCCCCAGAATAGGGTTGGCAATTTAAGGGACCCTGATAGGGAACAAGTGTCCAATTAGAATTAAACATTGTGTATAGTGCGTGTTGATCACTGCTTTTCAATGTTATTTGTAGAACTGTAAAGAAGTGAAATGGAGGGAACACACATGCTAAATATAGCATGCAATAAGAAAAGCAAGAACAATGGCCTTTTATCCAGGCCAGTCTTGTGCAACTGTTCAGGAGTTAAACCACAAAGAAAAAACACCTCAATCTTCGTTATGGGGTTATAACAAACAGGGGCTTCATACAGTGAAGTCAGGCTGCACCAAAATTAAGTGCTCCCCACCTCTTCCCTAAAGTACTGCCTAATACATATGAGGATTCTACTGAAGGGACACAAGCATTACAAAGACTCGGTTTTCTTTATGGGCCAGAAGTTTACCCGACAACATCGGATTTTGCAGCTACCAACAACAAATAATTGTGATTGCAAATCCTAGTTTTCTTAGTACCCCCTTGTCACATATTGTATAGATCATTCATCCTGCAGTCCCTATGGTGTTCTGAGACAGCAAGGCAGATCAAAACACGCAAATGTGTTATACTGTGTAACTCTCACTTGGTGGTATGTGTTTTAGCTCCTCGGTGTTCCCTCTTTGTAAAACAAGCCCTAGTCCCTTCCCCTCCAGTTCCGTCTTCTCTGCCTTTTCCAAGTATAGCACTGAAGCAAGAGAGAAAGCAATTGATTGAGTAGTGACTGCCCCCACCCACCTTTTCCATCGTCTGTTCCCTGGGTCCAGTGGTATCCAGCCAAATCCAAGCAGCTTTTTTCTGATGAAGATTTTGTTTCCTCTCAGGTTAAGGAAAAAAACCCAACAAAGTAAAACCCCTACCCATACTTTTCACCTCCTTAGAAGTCAAAGGAATTCTCTGCACTTTTTTCCATAGCCAATGGAAAAAAAAGAACAGTTATACAATCCATATTTACAGAACAAACTGATTAGTGAATGAATAACGACAGCCAAAAAACGAGAGGCACAATCCTAAACTAGAACATAAAAGCGGTGTTCAAAAAACAAAGTGGAGATTCCTTCTGAAGTTCAAACCACGGATTAGTGTTTGTCTGTGCAAACAGTTGCTAAAACTCTCTCTGACCAGTGATCGGCTTTTTTTTCCTCTATACAATGGTATTGAGAGAACAGTGGCTGTGACGGCTGCCTGTAAGAGTTTCTGCCGGAGTGTTTTCACTTAGCACTGTGTCAGGAGGGACAAGAAAGGTGCTGCTGTCAGCAGAGTCTTCTAACTCCACTGGAGAAGGACCAACTGAGGGAGGAAGCGATCCCTCTCTAAGCTGTGAGGATGCATCACAGTTTCCTAGTGATGGAGGACTGCTTTGCACAGTCTGAGAAAGAACTCCATCTGCAAAAGACAAAAACCAAGTAGAATCAGAACGCGAGGTATATCATTTCACATTCCCAAATAGATTTACTATCTGTATTTCCAGAATCTCTGAGTTTTTCCCAGTTTCACATTAATGCACAAAGAGATGACACTACAAAAGAGGAAAATTGTGTAGCAAAAATAAGACTTTGATATATAAATAAGATACTTGCACTAATCAGGCTCACTTATCTTGTGAGATATGCTGCTATAAAAATCCCAAACTGGAATGATTTCTACAGTATGTGACTAGCACAGCTGCAAAACTGAAGAGTGATGGGTGAATCATTAGAAAGTGGTATTTTTGGTCAATTTTTGGGGGGTGTGGGTGGGGGAAGTGGGGAAGAGAGAAGATGCCGGATAGATTTTATTCAAAATCTCTTGTACTTGACATTTCTTCTACTTTTTAATAGCAATCTCTGTAGACTTATCTCCAGAAGACCAGAAAAGGTACCACAATAGTGGAAACTAGGTAACCAGGTAACCCATCCAAGGTAAGGCTTGAAAACTGGTAAGGTCTAAGAGTTAAACTACTTGCAGCAACGATTCTACTTGAATTTACGTATTCCAAAGAACCTTTGAGAAGAAACAAGCTTAATGATACATTTTTAACAAAAGACTTTTCCATTGCAGAAATAGGAGATTTTATCATTAAATATATTTTCTCATCACAATCACTAAACCACATGATGATAGTTTAAAAAAAAAAAAAAAAAATTAATCTACCCTCTAGCCAAAATAAAAAAGAGGAAAAAAAAGAGAAGTTATTGCCTGCATACCTGGAGTGGAACAAAGGATGCTGTCTGGATTGACAGAAGCCTCATAAGGAGGAGGTGGGTCATCTGGATGTTGAATATCTGGATACTTGTAAGCAGTATAGGGTGGAGGTGGATCATGGAAATGAAATGCCCCACCTTCCCCATCATCTGAAAGATGCAGTGGAGTAAGGCCAGTTCCAAAACCGTCGGGACCATAATCAAAACCAGGCATTCTGCGGCCCAAGTTAAAATGGTGCACTATTTCAAGAAAAGAAACAGTAGTAAGCGACTTTCTCCCATGCTTTCTTCGTCAGTTTAAGGCAGATCTCAACACCTTTTTCCACTTTCCACACCCAAGACACTCATATCTCCCGAAGACCTAAAAAAGTCTAAATAACCTATACAAGTCAACTCCCTGCTGTTACACAATGATTCCCAGGCCCACCTGAACCCAGCCTGTTTGTCCTGCATTACCTCAGAATTTTAACCTAACCTCTCCAAAATAAGAAGACACACAGAAGATATTTCAGATTTGCAGCACATAAAAAATAATTTCCATTATAGTCTAAAGTTCAAGTTTGAACAACTTACCAAGACACACACATAGAGGCACAGTCAAGCAAGACCATAACATTTCTCACCTTTATGTGCGTCAATCTGTCAGTAATAAGCATGAGGCACAAGGTGTTGATGTAAATTTTTTCTTTGCATGTGCAGTGGTTCAGAGAACCAAAATTTGTACAAATCATGACCAGTCCAGGCAGCCAGCCCGGACCTACATCTGGGTACAGTACTGACTAAAATCTACTACCAGACTTTCCCTGATGTTTTCCACAGACTTGACTTTTCTTCTGCTGCCTTTATGCTGAAGCATATACACTACTTCAGTCAGGACTTATTACAGGTATAGGCTACTTACAATTTGCTCCAATCAAAGACTCGATGCGCTCTCTCCGCCTCTGGCGTAGCCGGTGGACCATGAAAAGCAGCAGAGAGAGGATGAGGAAGGAGGAAATGCAGCTAACAATCAGACGCATTCCACCTGCCATTGAGTCAAACAAACTGTTGCCATCTGTTACAGAAAACATATAAAAGAAGTCTGTTATACTTCTGTTCAGGACTCATTTTTCTTGATGTTCTTCTGTCAGTAATGGAGAGATGAATGTAGAGTGGAGATTCATTAGGCTGGTTTAACACTTCTCCATATTTCAAAAATGTAAGAAAATTATGAATCATCAGGTGATTTATCTATTTATTGCAAGAAGATCTAAGTGTTTCTGAAAATATCTTAATCAGCAAAAGGGACAAAATGTTGAAGGCCTCAGGTCTCTGAAAATCAGGAAAAGGAAAGGTTAGTGGCATTTTGCACATGCCTTTGTCTCCCTGACATAGCTGATGATGTTACAGTAAAGGAAACATCAAGCCTGGAAGCTATGGGAAAGGCCTGAGAACTGGTGTTATCTACACACTATTTCTAAATGACTTCTGGACATCTTAACTTTTACATTTCCGTCAACAAAATCTCTAAACGTTACCATCGCCAAGATGTAGTCATCTCAATTCCACATCATTGGTACACTGGTTAGCACCATTAAATGATAGGACCTAAAAATACCTTAAAAAGGTGAATCAACATGATAATCATCTTTCAGAATCTGAAGAGATAAAGGTAAACAGGAATTCAATCTTTTTCTAGATCACACAGAAAGCAAGTGGCAGAACACGAAACAGACCCAGGAGTTCAGAACTTCTAAGAGCTCTGTATCGTTGCTAACCAGATCCATATTTGGAAGGCTGTTGTGAGCAAATTATCCCTGTTCTATCAGTGCTCAGACATGAGAGGTATTAATTTTTTACAATTCAACTAATCACACTTGGTTATGCTTAAGTAGCATGTACACATACAGATACTCTACACAAAGAAAAATGACCTAAAAATGAGTGTGCTGTGTTCTTTGCACCAATTTCCCACTAAAGATCTCTGAATGAGAAACACACCCAGGTTAGGTGTGGGTAAGAAGCAGATGAAGCACTGACTTGCTACAAACGCTCGTAACAGAAAAATCCACCAAATTCATACATCGTTAAAGTACATTGCTAACAGTCTGGTATTTATTATGTGAAGCATTCTCAGCAACAAGAAATTCATTTAACAGTGCACCATGCACAGAGCTCAAACATTACACCCTCTAAAACCTGTCTGCGCAGTACAAAAGCCTCTGTGCGGTCAAACCTTTCAGAAACTCATTACTATCAGAGCTTAAACCAACACAGTCACACACGTACCAACCAACACACCCTCCTGAACACACAGATCTGCTGTTGTTGTTCCTCCATTATACAGCAACATGAACTTCATGAACATCATAAATTAGTGCTATTAGCTGCCTTAAATAAAGTGACTTAAGTAAAACATACACACAGGCAATGTTATAGGCAGAAAGTCTGACTTCCACGTATTCTCCTTATGCCAACTGCAACTGCAATTCATGGACCTTCTTTGGCATCTTGGGCCTCTATCACATTCTATTACACTGTGAAAGGTCCTAATGTTCAACCTGGATACACTACTGTCAGGTCAAATTAGATTTAAAAAAAAACAAAAAACAAACAAAAAAACCCAACCAAACAAAAAACAAACAAACAAAAAAACCCCAAACAAACAAAAAAAACATTCAGCTTGTACTCAACAAGATAAGTCATCACAGATATTTCCAACCCACAAACACACACACAAACAGATTATTTCAGAAAGGCTGTTTTACACCCAATACAGTCATAATACCCTGTAACTGCACTAGTTTAGTCACTAAAAAAGTTTCTGCACTATCATCTCTTTCAAAGCGTTTTATTTATTTTATCACCTTTTCACAAATAGGAGTTTGCAGGTCTGTCTAAACAAGAGCCACACAGAAAAAATGTTTTCTACCACATCTGTGGAGCAGCATGAAAGATTTTCCCCTGCTATTTATCTTCAAATGAATGAGGAGAAGCATCTTTCAAGTGAGTATAGCTGTGATTGCTCTGCTTACTCCTACCACTGAAGAATTTCCCTACTATCAATCCTTGAGTAATATTCGCTATCTACTTGTAATCATTGCTCACCCACTCACACTGTGAGAACTGATTACCTGCCAACCCAACAGCAGGATTTATTTCCCCCCAGTCTCTCCTTGGGTGATTAATTTACTTACTGTTGATTAGTAAACTCTTTTCTTTCCTTTGCAACAGAGCTTAGGGAAGAGATATGTAAAAGTCGGACAAAGATAAATACGTGCTGATTAAAGAAAGTAATTCATTAATTCTGTCATCTGGAATAGTCATTTATAAACACTCAGAAGGAAAACTGAAATGCTTCATTTAAAAATTTCAGTGTTTATCACGAGCTGAAGTAACTTCATTATGAAGGAAGTTTGACAACTGCTTGATGATTCTTCAGCTCAGGCAAGAGTATAATGAAAGTGTCTTATTTAGCAGCAGTACAGAAAGAAGAGCTTAAGGATCAGGAAGGATGTGGTAAAATACACTCTTCAAATCAGTATTCACGAAATAGTTAAGACCTACAGCAATAAGCAAGGATTAAAGAACACAGCACGAGGTTATCCCAGGTCATCTTATCCTGTCTGCTGGATGATGCTTTTCTGACACTGTTCCTGAAGATAAAAAAAAAAGTGACGACAAAGCCTTAAGTCTGCTGATAAGAATGGAAGGAAGACTCCTGTTTTTCCCCCCACTCCTTCACCGACCAACCTGCAACACTAGCTACATACATCTGTTAAGCTTAACCCTCAGAACAAATATGAATGACACCAAGGAGAAGCCAAAGGCCTTTAATGATTAACTTCTGTAGTTAAGACATAAAAAAGACTGCAAATTTGGAAGCCAGTAAGCACCCCTTTTTGTAACAGGCTGAAAGAGAAGCCTGTGATGGGAAGAGTGAGTTGACTTTCCATGTTTTCCATAAGGAGTGCAGAGGAATAGCTTCTTAGTGCACTCACATAAGACTGGGTTCTTTTAAAATACCAGGAAATAACAGTATTACAGAATGGCTGAGGTCAGAAGGTATGTCCTGAGATCATCTAGTCCAAACCCTGCTCAATCAGCATCAGCTAGAGTAATTTCCCCAGGACAGAATCCAACCAGGCATTAAATATCCCCACAGATAGAAATAAGCAATCTGCTCCAGTGTTTGACCACCCTCACAATAAATTCCAAGTAGGACACATTTCCTTTTACAAGTCTCTTTACAGAAAAATACCACCACCACCCCCCAAGAAAAAAAAATTTACATCCCCAAATGAAGACTGACAAACAGTCCAAAGTCAACTGAAGTCTTTATTGATCCAAAACAAGAAGCTGCACCAAGATGCCAAATCCAATAAGCAAGGTTGCATGTCTGGATTATTATTGAACCTCTATATAATTTATAAACTCTGCTTCCCATGTGATCCTGCATGTGAGCTTCCAGTCAGATAAATCCTCATGTCTATGGAAAGATGCTTAATTAGTGCTCAAGAGAAAAGTATTTTCTTTTTATGACAACTAAATGCAATAGAGGAACCATGTAAAAAGTGCTTCTAAAAAATCCAGTGTAGTGTCAACTTCCATATAGAAAATAAGCTACTGCTTCTCCTATGTAAGTAACATCAAGGATGACTAATTATTTACAGACATGGTCTGAAATGTTCCATTTTCCATGCTTTAATATCTTTCTCCACAGGGAGTTTGTACCCACCAATGTGGAGGCATGGAAAGGATGCATCATTTCAAACAAACAATGTTATACCCAAAGATAACCAAGTTGAGCACTGAGCTAATTTCTCCTGGCAAAACTGTAGCAGTCAGCTCTTACCTGGGTCTAAGCATGTAAATTTGCAGCATTCCTTAGGGTCTTTGCGATACTGCTGACACCCCTGGGGCCGTTCACACAAAGCAGCCACACACATTTCAGGTTCACCATTGTGACATGTGCAGCTCAAACAGGGATCATTCCCTTTTGGAGTGAAATAGTAGCCTTCATCGACAATGTTGTCTTTGATATCAACACAAGTCTGGCCTAGAACAGAAACGCACATCAATATCCAAGTGTCTGTGAGCATGCCAGACAGCAGTCCAGTTTATTCTGTTACATTAAGTGATTTGTAAACATAAGCAGGCCATCAGTTAGAAGTCACGCCTTCACATTAAAGCAACTTTGAAAAGGGATGACTAAGGAGTGGGGAAGATAATGGATAGTCTAGAGGCACACAGGGATGATTTACTGCTCAAAATTGACAAAGCGAGTTTTAATTATTTAATGGAGTTAACACACTTTCAGGTATGACTAAAAAGGTCCTCTTTTGATCATCATTTTGACAAAACACACATCCTTCAATATCGGATACCAAGACTTTATTACATCTCAAGTTAGACAAGGCAATATCCTTTCTTCCTGTATTTCAGGTGCAAAAGCAGATAAAGGGCTGAATTTTCCTCTCTTGCCATTCTCAAAGTCTTTTTCCTGCTTTAAAGAAAAAGCCAACTAGAAAAGCTTCAAGAACTGCAGTAAAAGTTCAACAACGTTTCTCCTTGAAAGAAGTACCATCAATATCAGGCATCTTAAATGTTACCTGAAAATACTGCCAATACCTCTGTTGGTATCAGGCCTTTTGGAGTGAAAAAAAACAAGATACAGAATAAAAGCTATATTTTTTCCCCCACTTTAAGTCAGTAACTGCACTTGCTTTTTTTACCCCCCAGTTCTAATCATTAGCTGAAAAGAATTTAACAGAATTTGCTATATGCAAAAAGAAACCAGAAATAAACATTTCCTCATTTTCATGTGACACAATTTAAGAGTGATATTTCCTAATAAGGCACTTTTTTTTCTAACTTTCTTTCCTTTCTAACTTTCCCCCCACCCTCCCAAGTATACTTTATTTTGGGGCAGATGTAGCTGCTCAACAGTAATTTTTTAGTGACAATCTGTACTGTGGCTGACAACCACACATTATAGTGTTCTTATTTATTTAAACCAAGCGGAAATTTAACTCCTACACTCTTTCTTTTTTTTTTTTTTTTAATTCACTGGATAGAAGGTAGGGAGGATAACTAATAAATGTCCCCATTTTTGTTATATTTAAACACACAACACAGTAAACACTGAACTAAAACCAACTTACTCCTTTTGCAAAGGAATGAAGATTTCTCATAGCAGTTTTCAGCATACCAGCTGTGTAAACCATGGTGCCGAAGGGTAGGAAAATGGAAACACTGAAGCTGGGCACAAAGAACATTTTCCTTTTCAGACATAGCCGTACCAAAGATAGGGTCAGGGGGTAAAAATACTTCTGAAGAGCCTAGAACGAAATGCATTAGCGTAAGCAGCCTGTGGGTATGCAAAGCTTTAGAAAGGCTCTGTAATGTCACTCATTTCATGCACACCAACTCTGCTACAAGGCTACTGTCCTCTAGCTTTAGCTTCCATTAGCAACATTCTTCCTTCCTCCGGGGGAAGGCAAAAGCAAGGAGGGAAGGGGTGACTCACAGAGAGAAGAGGCTGCTGTTTTCAAAGTACTGGGTAATTCTGTCATTCTGAACCAGTGGCAGTGATATTCTGGTATCTCTACAAGTGCTGCTTTCTGGAGTCCCACAGGGGCTGCCTACCAATGGTTATGCACCCTTTCAAACAACACTGAGTTTGGCCATGCTTTCTACCAGTGGAGTAAGAACCTGTACCAATCTCGTATCTGGCACTCCAAAGATGTGCGTACATCTATCATAGAATCATAGAATAGTTAGGGTTGGAAAGGACCTTAAGATCATCTAGTTCCAACCCCCCTGCCATGAGCAGGGACACCACCCACTAAACTAGGTCGCCCAAGGCTCTGTCCAATCTGGCCTTGAACACCATGTGCTGCTCCCCCATATCTTATGCTACTCACTCAAGAGTGCAGAACAGTGCTATGCAGAAAACAAGCCTGCAACTCTGCCTCTGCTGCTGCAGTGGTGGTATACACTATTTGGTCCTTCCAGCTCAGGTAACTTAAGAGACTATTGTGATGGGTTGAATACAGTGCAAGAGGTGTTGTTTCTAACCAGTGACTTGTTTCACTATTAAATCTGCTGGTATGCAAACTTGCAGAGATTAATGGGAGACCAAGATAGCAATTATCAAAATTAGCCTGTTTTCAGAAGTTACTTTCCAAATCTGTGTGCTTAAACATTGATTTTAACAGCTCTTGTGGTCCTTTTAAACACTCTAAGGTATGATGTTTATTTTTTTAAAATGCAATCTCATTGCATTTTAAGACTATGAGTCCTAAGCAAAATTTTTCAGAAGCTACTGAATGCTATTATGTACTACTATGTACTTTATTTCATATAGGTACCCCTTTATTAAATAGAAAGCTTTCAAACAAAACAATATATAGTATTGAGAAGGCTTACATTTATAATACATCAAATTAAATAAAACTCGTGATAAAAAACAAGTACTATTTTTTCTGTAATTTATGCCTCCCTGGCAGAAAACGCTCTGCCAGCAGATGGCAGTGCAGTCAACTTCCCGAAGACCAAAAGCCTTTTAAAGGAAAAATGCTTTCTCGTCCGTCGGTCCGTTACCCCACCACCACCATATGGGCTTCCCAGGAGAAACCTACCTACATAAACAGTTTTGTCAGGACCAGAAATCCCTATTATTATGGGAAAAAAATTGGACTTGCCTTCCTCCCTTTCCCCTGCTGTCCAAAGACATCTTCAGGTGTTTTGCTTTAAGGAAATAATGAAAATGATCCTGCCTCCCCAAGAAGCAGCAGTTTCCTCTGAATATTGTCAACTCTCTTCACTTAAATGATGAAACCAGTATTTTTGGGCATGGCACCACACAGGGTTCTATTACTTCTCGTGTGTCAAAATATTTTTCGAGACCCAACCGTTCAGCAAAATTCTGTTCATAATTATGTATCTGTACCTAATGGCCAGTTTTCCTTCCAGGTTTTCCATTACTGAAACTTGTATATGAGAAGAAAACTATTCAGATTAGTTTTCAAATGCTATACTGGAATTCACAATGCTGGTGCTTTAAAAAAACCCCATTCCATTACCTAAACCAGTAGAGCATTTACAGATTCAATTCTACACATAAGAGCAACTGACACGGTAGATTTAGATTGGATATTATGAAGAAATTCTTCCCTGTAAGGGTGCTGAGGTGCTGGCACAGGGTGTCCAGAGAAGCTGTGGCTTCCCCAGCCCTGGCAGTGTTTAAGGCCAGGTTGGACACAGGGGCTTGGAGCAACCTGCTCTAGTGGAATGTGTCCCTGTCCGTGGCAGGGGGTTGGAACTGTGAGAACTTTAAGGTCCCTTCCAACTCAAACCATTCTGTGATTCTATGATGTAACAACTTTAAGATTAATTAATCCCTCAACTGAATTATAACTTCGCATTTTCAGTAGAGGGGGCTGCTGGTTTTACAGCTGAAAAAGTTCAGTCAGTGATGCCTATCAGATTAATGCCTATCAGATTAATGCTCAGCTTTTCATATAACTAGGATTTATTTCTGGTATTAGGTAAATTTTATCTTGGTTTAAGTAAACTATCTGAAGTACTTTAAAGTGAAAAAAATCTGAGTATTTCTCCAAAACTCAAGATTGGGTTTGGTTGAAAGGTTTTTTTGTACATAAAAATCTATCGATTTTTAGAAAGCTAAAACCTCCAAATATGCTACTTGCACTAGTCTGTGCAAATACTAGAATCAGGAATCAGCAATTGATCTAGACAAAGAATAAGGAACTACAGAGTAGTTTCCTTTTTCTGAGCTTAATCAAGGGGAAAACCCAAATAAGCTGAAAAACATGTTCTTTCCACAAGATATCAATGTGAAAACTATGAAACTTCTTACACTTGAAAATATAATGCATGTCAAGTAATAAATTCTTTTGATACTGTAGAGCAAACCAGTTCCCCTTCACTATTTCAACCCTATCACTGAAAGGAGTTACATTGTTCTTGCAAATTATATTCATACTTCAAGACAGTTTCCATAGGCCATTTAAATAATAATTCGGGAGCCTACCTTTATAAGCTACTTCCCAGTGACCTTCTAGAGAGTGATTTCGATTGGTAATCACATACTGATATCCAACCCAGAACCTAGAAGAAATTGTGTTAGATTCTAAAGATAAAAGCCAAAAATCATACTAAGAAGTTAAAATAAATTACACAGAATCTTCCAATGTCTTTATACTTCAAAGCTAACTTTCAAAACATTCTGATGATTTTTTCCTTAGCATTTCAGCCCTTATGTTGGCAATATATAGATGCAGTTGAAGAATAGAGCAAAATACTTGATAGTTTTCTATGTTTACAAATGATAACTCACTATGTCTTTTATTTCTACTCATAAGCACTTTATTATGTTGTTATAGCAGCACTTCAGTATCTCAAACCCAAAAACCACACAAAAGCACCCAGAAGTCAAATATTTTATAAACATATACGACTCATGTCAGACTGCTCCAGATCTAACTCTTCAGAGACAGAGACAGAGCATTACTGAACCACTCCTGGTGATCTGTCAATGGCAGCCCACAAGACTGACAAAAACCAAGGAATTATGTTTGTGGTGAGCTAACAGTATGAAATATCTAAAGCTACCAGAACATAGTTCTTACAATTCAAAATGGCTTTTTACTTCATGCTCATCTCAAACTTTCAGTCTTTGTTAGAGCTACAGGATTTAAAGGAATCAAGAACTCCACTGAGTTTTAAATAATTATTTCTACACAAGCCAGGGCAGCAGTAAGTCTTTGTAAAGTCCATCTTCCCTGCTGCAGTTCAAGAATACTAGTACATTGCTGAGACAGCCTGAAGATAAAAAGACTGCTGAATTGTAGCCTATCTCTGAATGTTAGTTATAAAATACAGATGGCCACTGCCAAACTACCAACCAGCACACGCATACTGTTAACCTGAAGTCAATTTATCATTAGATTTTGTAAGCAAACTGAACTACCAGCATTCATATTGCACAGAAACCATTCTCATGTAATACAAGATCTTTGTCCTCTCCTTCCTACTCACCTACGCTGGTCCTTCCTTACAAATGTTTTTTCTTCCAAGTCCCACTCTTGTGCCAGGATAAACCTCAGCTCCTGGTCTGCAGTGAAGGTGGCGAGGGATCCATTCACCCGCTGACATGTCTGCACAGCGTCCCAGTAGTTCTCCCCATTTAAATACACTCTGTAACAGCTGGCTGTGCCCTCATAGTGGTGCCATCCTGTTGGGCACTTTCCTAGGAAACATGAAGAATAGAAGGGAAACCATTCCCCCCAAATTAGGATCTTCAAGATAATGCATTCTTATCAGTTCATGACAATGCAATGCATAATCACTTGGGTGTATACTACAGCTTTTGATAAAGGAAAATTGTTATTAATATATTTAAGAAGATGCAACTCCAAGTAATGTTTCATTGCACTGTGACAGCCTTTAAAGCCTTTAATTAAGACTGATGATCTACTGTGGAAGATATTTCCCTGCACATCTTTGTAAATCCAATCAGTTCGATCAATCCAAGTTAAAACAAGCAGCAAGAAGCAGAAAGAAAAAAACAGAGGTGGTCAACTTAATGATTGTGTCTTTCTATTAGGTGGTTAGCAATACATCCAACTTGCTGTGAAGTTTTCAACGTTTACATACAGTCTCAGTAGTATTCACATAATCCTGCTCCCATAGTCAATCACTGAAGACAATGGGGGTTCTGGGGCAACTGTTGTTTGCTTTGGAAAAACATCACTGCAAAGTGGATCTTTAGCAACAAGAAGGTGATAGCATGAACGCTGTCTCTGCTTTCTCTCAATTAACTCAACTGAGGGAATATCAAAACAAAAGCCTTGAGGCATTTCTGGATGAAATAGGCCCAGGGGCTTTTGACAAGCATTCTTGGGGGTGACGGGTAACTAATAGAGAGAATCACAGAAACAGGCAGATGAAATTTAAAACAGACAGGAAATTATTTTAGCACCTGCATTTGCAGTGTTAATTTTGCACAACAACCAAGAACTTCAAATACACAAACCGTTTTATGTTCGTTACATGCATTCAGGGTTCCTGTTCTCAAGCCTCTTTATTCCCTTCAGAAACGGTGATCTTTATCATCAAATAATGATATACAGGCTTAGATTTGAAGCCCTTGAACTAAGTATCTTTCTTTACCCTCCATTTATATGGGATCTTTTAAGATCTACTGTTCACATCACTAAGAAGGGACAGAATACAGTAGCATCACTAAGATGGGACAGAATATAACAATATCTAATATGCACAACATACATATTTATATAAAAGAAATGTACAAAAACCTTAAAAAGCAGTGCACATTAAGAAAATCTGGTCAAAGAGCGATGCAAATCTATTAATTTCTCCTTTAAAAAAGTAGCCTAAATTGGTAAATTAATTGCAGAAAGATGCCCCAGATTTCCCAGTCTGCAACTTACTGCTAAATCTGACAGGCTGTGCCACATTGACAGTGTGAAAGCGTGTTGTCTCTCCTCCTCTCCCTCGATTGTGCCTGGAGTCCACATTCTCCTTCCCATGGTAAGTTCGCTGGTCCCCTGTCAATCCTGGGGACCAGAAGGCATAGTCAGTATTGGTGAAAGATACAAGCAAAGGCAGACTTCATTTTATTAATCTTTGTCTGGGTTTTAATTCAAGACATACAGTAAGTAATGTAGGTAAACAAAGATGGTAAATCCCTGCTTGGCCATTTCACAAAACATAACCGAAATACCTACAATTAAAAAGAACCAACAAGCCACTACATGAGTCTTGCAGAGTAAGCAAAACATTCTGGCAGATTCTCAACAGCCTGCAGTTATACACAGGACTTAACGCTCGTCATTTCAATTGCTGTAGCAAACATATTATCCCCAGTGCATTTTATCTGTTCTTGTTTACAGAGCTACCTACTCTCTACTTGCTTCATTTTGCAGTTGTGTGTTCCAGGATATAAGACAACTTTCCCAGTACGTTTTCCAACACATTCTCTGAGACCTAGGACAAAATTAAAACCACAAAAGGAAACCTATCTTCAGTCAGAACAACAAGGTTTTTTATCCACTTTCAAGCTTCTAGAGGAAATGTTAGTTTGCTACTGCTGAAGCAAAACACATACACACCCTCATCTCAGTCTCATGGCTTCTAACAAGTGTGCACAACAACTGGATTCATTAACTTAGGATGAACACAGTCCATGATGTTATTCCAGAAAAAGGAAAAGGACCGGGGGGCTCCACATGTCTACCAGGAGTTCAGGTGGAGACGCTGGCTGGAGCCAGCAAAACTAGCAAGATCCTAGGAAAGCTGGCATGGTGATGGGGAGAAACCTTTAAGAAAGATGGAGATGAGCACTGGGAAAGATTAATCTGGAAACAAGGGATTAACCTTAGAAACAGAAAAATAAAGAACCTGAGAATGTAAGAATTAGAAATATCTACTAGTACATTATCTAATATTACTAGATGTTATTAAAGTAATAGAGTTCACCACCACATAGAGCTATTGCAGACATTCATTTCTATATAAAAAGATCAGCTTATTTTCCTTTAAAGCTGATTAGCTCTATTTAGCCTAGCTAAACCAAATAAACCAGTCATGATCCCAAATAAAGAGGGGCTACACAGTCATCTTCAACAGGTGTAACTACATCCACCTGAAATATATTCAAAACTATGTCAATCAAACTTTCTCTTTTCAGACTACCTTTAAAAAGCCAGAGGTCCCCAGCAATTTCATGATAATTTAAACCCAGAGTTGCAGACTGTTTGATGTACTACCTGGGGGGAAAGACCTCCAGAAGACCCACCATCAAACAGTGCACTCTTTGGAACAAATCTTAGCACAGATGAACAAAACAATCACTAGCAAGAGCCTAGGAATAGCAGAGTAGCTTTGCATTCGTCTGGCTCTAGCATACTGAGTTTGCCCTCGGTTAATGGGATAAGCAAGGGATATTTAATTATCACGTTATCCTAGGAATTACATGTCTAGAGATAACCCATTAAGAAATGGCCATGCATAATACACTCACATGGCCTTATGGGAATAAAGTAGTAATTCTAACTGTTCAGTATTAGAATATGCTATTTATCACAAGCAAGAAGTTAGTGCCAAGAAATTCAGTTAGTCTACGTTTCAAAGGACACAAAATGGTAAAATAATTTGACAGTGAAGACAGCTGATTATTTTTTATTACTTTAAAGGCTAATCTAGTTTTAGAATTCGTTCTTAATCCCAATGGTTCAGTAGCAGTATTTACACTGTGATTTTCAGAGCAATACTGAGAAACTAAAAAAAGCAAACCCTTAATTATAGCAAGACTTTAAAAATAACACTAATGCAGAACACTTCATCAAAGATGAACTGAGCTCAGTGTGGAAAGCTCTATTTTCCCATGGCATTAAATGGTAACAACTAAACCCAAAGAACCAGTAAGAACCAAACGCACACAGAATTAGTTCCCTTTCAGAAGTGAGAGCAGATGCAACACCATATGGCTGACCCTCCACGGCTAAACAGAACGCCCACGAGGACTTAACAATTCACCTCCTCCGGGAATAAAGCAGAAGTTCACAGGTTTTAACACGCAAGGTTAAGAAAGGGTTACTTGGGTTAGCATCTTAAAGTGACAGAATTTATACCAGATGCTCTGAAAAATAGCTACACAGATCCCACACAGAGCAAGTTAAGTCGGTCCTCACCCAGGAAGCAGGACACTCATTCCTTCCTCAGCATCTGCCTGTGTCAGCACACTTGCTGCTGAAACCAGGCAGGACTGAAGAGGCAGAAAGCAGCCGCCACAAGTCACTTCTCCTTCAAGCACAACACTCTCAGCTGCTTAATAAACTAGTGCTCTTCAAATAGTAAATTGCTTCTATTTGACCTGAATTTTCAGTCTCCGAGAAAAGCAACAATGACAAATTTTTCCCGGGCAATAAAGACAGAGATGCTAACAAGCCTCTAAGTTACCTGACTGCCATGAAAAGTCACTGCAGATCCTGGTGGCAAAGGCATAATTGGACTGGTTTTCTATTGTACATTTTCAGTACTCTGAAGAAAAGTTTTCTACGTACTCTGCTGTCCTTGCTTAATTTATAAAAGTATTTTTATCTTTAAAAAGATAAATTAATAGTGCCATAGACAAAGCTTTAAGACAACAACCTAAGCCAGAAAGTCACAACCTAATC
Source organism: Nestor notabilis (assembly GCF_000696875.1). Lineage (NCBI taxonomy): Eukaryota > Metazoa > Chordata > Aves > Psittaciformes > Psittacidae > Nestor > Nestor notabilis. Next base: position 24,671 of record NW_009939742.1, read on the forward strand.
ATGTCTGAGTGTTTCAGAAAGGAAAAGCCTTCATTTTTATTGCTTATGTGCGTATTTAGTATTTTGAAAGCTATCAAATTTTGGAAGATCAGTGATTTTCCAAGGCCTTTATTCTTCTAGATACTATAACCAACAGCAACAGTGATATTTTCACCATCCAAGACAAGAGTCCTGTTTCCTTTGACTTCTTACAATTATACCAGAAATGAAATTTGCTAGTCAGCTGGTGAGGAAAAGGGAAAAATAGGTCCAAGGAAAAATTCATGGGGTGCAAATTTTTTTTTCTCCCTCAAATATGGTAACATGGTGGACATAAGCATCCTCCAACCCGTTTCCAAATGGATCAAGCCATGACTAGTATTCACAGAGCTTCTGTCAATATACAGTTGCTATCTAATTCACTCTAGCATGACTACAGCCTAAGTATAGTGCTATACATCCGGAAAGTTGCCCAACACTGCTGATTCTGTGAGCATTGGAAGGGGAAGAAAATTTGCTTACATTTCTAACTATCTTGTAGTTGAACAAGTGCTGTCACTGCAGCCTGCAAAACATAGCCTTCTGGCTCACAGAAAATGCTTTGTGCCATGGTACAAGTTTTGCTGATCCTGTTGGGGACATGAAAAAAATGGAAAGGGAAAATTGCAGTCAAGTCTGAAAGAAATATGAGCTTTGCCATTACTCATAGAGGGTGGAAGGGATTCAGTTAAGTTGTGCATACTCTGCCATGTATACCCATGGAAATTACCCTGCTGCATTTATCCACAGGATCTCAGCAACGCTTTCTTTGCACATGGTATTAAGGGAAGCCAAGCACACAAGCAGAGCAGAAAACTCCTTTGTCGTCCCCCTCAGCACCTCCATCATTCAGACCAAGTAAAAGGAAACAAAAAACAAAAAACAAAACAAAACAAAAAAAAAAAAAAAAAAAAAAAAAAAAAAACAAAAAAAAAAAAAACCAGGAAAAAAAAAAAAAACGTGAGCCAAAGAGCTGAGACCACACAAAAGCGAGAGCTGGCACCAGCTGAGATGGGAACAGGCTAGAACATACACGTGCCGAGCAGCACTGCATGGAGGAACAAACAGGACGCCAAATGGAAAACTGTGTTTGGCGGAGCTGGAAGAGAAACTGCAATCTGCCACACACACCAAGGTTTGCTTGGCACCAAGAAAAGGGCAGGCAGGCAAAAGACACTGACTGTAATAAAGAGAGGTCCTTGAAGGGTCAGGACTCAAAGGGGAATATATTGGATTTTGGGGAGTTGAACTAGTTTCCAGAGTTACTGTGTCACAGGTGACAAGTCACTCAAGACAAACCCTTCAAAAGGATGGACATACTGTGTCAAATTATGTCAAAATTAAAACTTTGAAGCAACCAGTCCTTGTCATATCTTATTTGTCCAAGATTTAAGCTGCACCTGTTTAAACACATAGATTCCCAAAATTTAGGTAAGAAGCTGCCCTGTCCCCTAAGCTTCCAACTTGCTGTCCAACATATTACCTGCTACAGCTTGGAAAGCTTTTCTTTCCATCTGATAATTTGAGAGGTGAGATAACTTCAGGATAAAATCCAGTTTTGTACTTAAAGACTTGGAAACACAGTTCAGAAGTCCCCAGAGAGGACTGATTCTTCTGAAATAAAGCAGCTCCATGCTTTGCATTATCAATTGTTCTGTGCTAGGAAACAGATGCCAACCAAGAACAGCATCCTGCTGCGCTGAGCACTATTCAAAGTAACAGAACAACAGTAAAGCGCTCATAATAATTTGAAGTAGGGTAAAAAGGATGATTCATACAGGAGTTCAGAAAGGATCCTGAAAAATGTATGGAAATTATCGGAGGTTTTTATCATTATTATCTAGCTTTAAAAAAAAAAAAAAAAAAAAAAAAAAAAAAAAAAGAGAGAGATGTACTAAGAAGTGCACAAATGACAAGAGTCACTTTGTCCAAACACTATAACCTTGGTGAAACAAAACACAAAGTTGTTTACGATGATTGCAAAACAGTATGCTGTGGCTGTTGCTTTATGGTACCTGCCATACCTCCAGTGGGCTCCACAATGGAGATTTTGCAGCCTCAAAGACGATGTAGTGTGTATGTCCTGGGGTGACCTCCAGGTCTGCACATTTTTTCCTGATATAGAATCTGTGGAAGTCCTTAAGAACAGCATACAAGAGGCCATTGCTCAAGATAAGCATTTAACAGCTGGCTTCCTAGTAAGACTGTTTCTGCATGAGATTAGGCTCCCAATCTCAACATAAAAACATGTAAAGTTGTACTGTTTGCCATGGAACTACAAGGCAGCTCACACCACTAACTAGCCACTGCTTGCAACTGCTGGCCCAGCACCATGGCCACCAGGGTGGCCAGCCGTCCAGTGCTGACTGGCTTCAGGCAGGGAAAACCTGAAACTTCCCAGTGTTCCTGTTTCTGACCAAGTAGGTCTAGAAAACTGAGAAATAACTTATACAGGAAGAATGTGGCATTAGGCAAGGGTGTGCACTCCAGGATGAACTGAAGGGTTTCAAATTCAGATACTGGAATAAGCCCAAGGACAGCTGACAGCACAATCTGATCACTTATTCCTGGGAAGAATCCAATTTAAAACATAAATAAATAAATAAATGGACAAAACAGACTGGTCACCAACATATTGCAAGCTGAAAAACTGGTATGCATAGGAATTATGACAGGCACTGGAGGTTAAGACATCCATTTTTTCTTCATACGTAATAGAAACAAACATCAACTCTGTAGCATAAGATTAAAACAGGTAAACAGCCAGAGCTATAGTAAACCCTGCTCCGCTTATACTGCTGAAAATGGATTTTGCCCAACAGGCCTGCAAGGACAACAGGATACTTGCAGAAGCTGATCTGATATTCTGGTAGAAGCAAGGCTGGAAATCCCATGAGCAGTAAAAGGCAAACTGCAGAGCCCTTCCTTCTTACCGGTTTAAATGCAGAGCTTTTACAAAGGTGAAAAAGTTGTGTTACTCTTTTGAGTACTTGTATAGAAACATGAGAGAAAGTGAGTAGAAATAAGAAATTCCCATTTGTAAAAGTCCGTATTAAACATATTAATGCCTGTTTCTACCATTTCACAGAATACACCACTTTGGGATAAACTATTTTTAGGATCAATTACTGTTAATATGGAACAGTACACAAATTTCCCAAGTCTCCACTGCTTAAGTGGAAGAGAGTTGCACGCACATGCTATATAAACCCTCCCAGCAATTTTTAGTATGCTCACAAGAGGAAGCAGCCAAGAGTTTTAGTCTACCAGAGATGAATCGAGGGTAATCACTGCTGCAGATTTCACTAACATTTGCTTGCCTAGTGGGAAGGGCAGGGGGAACAGCACTTCACACTTTGCAAGTCTGAGACTGAAAGGAATTCCATGTTTTAAAGGAAGATTATCATTCTGTAAAGAGACAGTAAGAATGAAAACAGCTATAATGACTGTGTTCAGAGAAATACATGTCTAGCAAAAATAGGCATTTCATACACTTATTCAGATGGTCAATGAATTAATGTCCTACCTAATTGTCTTCTGAAAAAAATGCCAGAAGAAATTATTCTAACAAAAAAGGTCTTAGGTTTTGGGCTGTTTCCTTGTACTTCAGACAACATATGATCACCAAAATAATTTATTAATTTATGATCCTCTGATTTTAATAGGAGCTTTGTTACCAATGTGAATGAATCAGACCTAAAAAAGTTGAACTAAACCAACAGTGACAAAACCTACAATGTCTTCATATTAAACCTTTGAAAACACCAACATGACAAGTAGTCATTGAAATACACCTTCATCACCACCACAAAACCCTAATTCACTGCCATTGATCTTTCTGAGTTCCTCATGCTGGCAAGTGCCATTAGTAGCTCAAAGGCTGAAAAATAACAAGTTTCCCAGCCAGATTCAGAACCCTTTCTTGCAAGCTCTTTTCATGCTTCAGAGAGATTTCATACCTTTTAATTTAAAGATACTTTAACTCTCCAGGTTTCACAACTCCAGGTGGCTTCATTAACTTGTTCTTTTAGTGTTCGGTCTGCCTTTATTGAAATTAACCTTAATTAAAAAGTATTTAAATTTAGCTGAATCATCTCACAATTGCTCATCTAAATCCAAAGGTATTTTCTAAATTTAAAGCTGCATCGTTTCTTGTTAATTCAGTGGCCAAAGAAGAAAGTTACCACTCCTGAGTATGACTATGTAGTACTATTATTAGTAGCATTAGCTCTCCAATCAACTTACCAGGACTCAGTCTCTCCTATGACTAGTCACATATGTATTGCCTTCCCCAACAGAAGAAAACCATGCTCTTCCAAACTTACTCTAGCCTCAGACTTTTTACTTTATGCTATTCCCCTTCGTGATCCAGCACGCCATTCACATGCACACCAACACACCAACCTGTCCTTATTCTTGACAGTTCTGAGTAACGCATGTTCTTCAACGCCTATTTTGGGTCACAAAGCTATCCCACCAATTTTTTTGTTACAGGTATAATAGAATTTTTACATCCTACACCAGTAGTTCTTGTTCCTCTGGTTTGCCGGCTACACTCCTTGCCTTACTGTGCAAATATCCCAGTTCTTTCATAAACACCACACCCAGCTTTCTGGCTGTTTCACCAAGCACAGCCTTTTCACCAATTACTTATCCAATTACTCTTCTCATCAAGTGGAATACTTTCCTTCTCTATGCTGTCCATCATTTTCCCCTCTAGTAGTCTTTACATATGTTATTCTCCTCTTTCTGTACACAGACATGGCCATGAATCAAATCTCTCCTACATGTCTCCTTTCATTTCTTAAAGTTCTTCTCAACATGTCAGGCCAGACAGTCCAGTGAGACCTACACCCCAAACATAAAAGCAGGGCCTATCTACTGAGAAATGTTACTTTCATAAAAATCCTTTTCCTAGCCATATACCAAACATTCTTTTTAACTCCAGTCCTTGAGTCAACATCATGCTTTTGCACTTTCCAGGCAACAACTTAAATTGCTGACCAATACACTAGGCAACAAGAGAAAAAATACTGTTTTCTACTAATGTAGATGTTCCAGTATTCCCACAAGTGAAGCCTTCAGTGCTTTTTGAGTAAATCCAAACACGACTCTGCCTTCCCCTAGCCACTGACTTCCATTAACCTCCAGAATTTTACTAGGTCCATATTTTTCCACATTTTGCCAAAGTTAAAAAGGAGAGAAAATAACAGCACAACTATAAAGGCATCTTTCTTTAGGACATCCATATTGTAAAGAATATCCTTAAATAAGATATCAATGGCACAGCTTATTTTTCAATGTCAGAAGAAACTACCAACGGCTTTTCCCCCCATGCTGTGAATATATACGCTCACACAAACTAGGTAAAAGCTTTTTACAAGACAGCATTGAACACATTCTTTCAATTATTTGCGAATAGCACACACTGGGGAGATGGCTAACTATAGCACAGCTTCAAAGTTTGTGTGTTAGATTTACTTCTCTAATTCCACTAGAAAACATGTATATTTAGAAGAGCTCATTGCTGTAAAATACTGATGTTACTGTCTTGTAGCACCTCTCTAAAATAGCTCAAAACTCCAAATGATGACAGACTGCATGCTGTGATGACAGCTGCAAAGTTGATGTGATTCTCTCCCAAGCAAAATAATTATTTTAGTGGCAAAGAACATCTTAAACCAGATTTTGAATGTAATTTATTGACACTGTAGAGAAAAGTTTTAAGACACACAATAAAAGAGATGCACTGGCCTGTGAAGAAGAAATGAAAAGGTTCAAAATTGTGATTACATATATTCACAATCAAAAACTTCTGTTTGCCTTTTTTAAGACATCTCCGTACCCAGCAGCTTTAGCAGAGAACCACTGCTGGTGACAGGCTCCTGAAAGCATATGATCACAAAAGTTGATGAAGAGTTAATACACTAGCTTGTTTGGCAGAACAAAGTTCTTCACTTAAGCACAAGAAGCATAATCAGAATAGGCAGCAATAAAACAAGCTCTCTACCTAAGTCCAACCATGTCACCCAGTTTGAGCGATATACACATACAACCAAAACAGTAATTCTGAATTTAACCACAGGCTTATGTTTCATTTAATCATGACATGATTTTCTCCTTGTCATGAAAGTCTCTTTTTAAACTACATCATCTCCAGGATACCTACTCAGACTGTAAGAATGAAAGCAAAAAACCAGAAAAAGAAGACAACTCAGAGTTTGTTAATTACGGGTACAGTTCCATCAACCAACCTCCACTATCAAATAAAAATAAGCAAGTGACCTTAAAGAGTCAGAGTACTGCTGCAAAACAAGCTGACACTGGGATGAGCAGAATTCTCAGGTTTACTTACCTGGACAGTCAACTTCATCACTCTCATCCTCACAGGTGGGCCATCCATCACACTGCCAATTTGAAGGGATGCACTGGATGGTACCACTCCGACACGCAAACTGCCCTGGGGTGCAGCGGAGCTCTAGGAAAGAAGAATAAAGTTGTGCTTTGTTTTAAATGTTATTTATTCTTGCAAGACTATACGTATATCAGTCATCCATCACGTAACATATCACTGAATGTTAATGGACAAAAACTCTCGATAACTCAGCCTGTTAAAAGCTGCTTTGTTTCAGACCACTTCCATTTGTTAAACTATGTGGTTTTAATAGTCAGGAGGGCCGGCTTCCAGTGCTTGGGAAATAATTCTCTTAAACATCCTTGGTAAAAACTTCCTGTGAGCAGCTATCACCATAGAGTTACCCATTTACTTCTAGCGGGGCACTGAGGACTGCTTATTCACGTTTCTTAGAACCAAAGTTCAACAGAAATATGCTATGGTAGTTAAGTGCTAGATTACACAATAAATTCAGAATCCTATTTCCATTCCAATCACTATGCACAGCAGGACCCACTAGACTTGTGCAGATGTCCAGCCTGATTCAGAGCCATTTCACAGACCTATTTGTAAAACAATTTCTATAGCCATGAATCTTCTTTCACTTCCTAGCTTAAGCTCTTCTGTAGAACTTCTCCATGCAAACATATCCTTTACAAGAAACTGTCAATATCTGCAAACATTTAGTTCCTGCTTCTGTAAGTTCTGTAAGAGTACTGCCTACTTGCCATCATTATACTGTCAGACCTAATTACCATTATAAAAAGTACAATTTTCTACAAAGCTTTTTCATATCAATTCCATCTATCAAATGCCAGCACCTAAGAATACAGCTTCGTTTTGCGTCCCTCAAAACATCTTCCAGGAGAAAAAAAAAAAAAAATCATCTGGCTATACAAGTGAACAGTCCTAAGCTTGTTTACAGATGGTAGGTCTGGATGTCCCCATTAGCATCCATAGGTTCACTTCTGCACCAGACCATCACTGCCCATCTTTCTTCTGGATGGTGGTTGTGAAATTTTCAAACCCAACATTTCTGAACAATTTAGCACGTTTTCCTCTCAGCGAGCTACAACAATCCCAGGTAACCCATATCTAGAGAATGACCAGCTTTTGTGGGGGGTGATTGTGAAAGGATCAAGTAGGTAACTTTGCAGGGAGAAATCTCAACAACAAAATTTAACATACTAGCATGTATTCTCTCATCCGCAGTTTACAACCTAAGAGCAGCTGTAATTGCAGTTGTTACCTTCATGAAACACACATTTAATCTAAATCAAGACAGAGGTCACACTTAAGTGTTCAGACAACATGACCAGGCATAATAAAACCAAGTCACCATGCACTCCCAATAAAAACTGTACCTGTACACCTAGTAATTGGTATAGGATATTGGTAACAGGCTTCTAATTTGATGTTAGACTAAAATCCAGTTCCAGTACTGGTTTCTCTGCAAAGCACAGACCTGGTCTTCTAGAAAAATAAAAGCGGGCACATTCTCTTAGCAACCACCTACTCAGAGCAAACATCCAGGTCACAAAATGGCTAAGAACTCACACAGACCTGCCAGACTACTGATGGCCACAACAGACCTTACAGCAAGACAAGAGTGTGCTCACCCAGTTAGAATTTTACTCAGTCCAAAGAGCTAACAAGGAAAATAATAATAATAAAATAATCTATCACCTTAGGTCATAATAATTCCCTCTCCCTGAACAATAAGTGAAGTAATTTCTTTAGCCCAAAGAGGAAAAAGGGGAATAAAACTTGCTATTCCCCCTGATTAGAGAAATAAAAGGTTAAGCTTCGTTTGCCCAATGTAGCAGAAGAGGAAAATTTTACACATTTTGGATTAGCAGAAAGCACACCAAGGAACCAATCACCATTTGAGGTTATTATCAACCAAAGGGGGGGGGAGGGAGGGGACACCCACACCAAACAAAACTAAAACAAACACAAAACCTCCAGCTGAAATTTGAAGTTCACAGAAAAGCGTCAAGTCCTCAGTAAATCATCACATTGTTGTTCCAAGTACAGAATTTACACTGGAGACTGTGGTAAATATTTCAGATCATGAAAGACTATCCTCAATGCAGCTCCAGGTTTCTACTGCTGCATCCCCCTGTAGTTATAGCAAAATTCAATTCAAAATTCAATACTTTATTAAATAAACTTTTAATTTCTTTACTGCTTGATTGTAACGGAAGTCACACACACACCCTGTGAAGAAAGCTGTTCTGCAGCCCTCTGGTTTCACAGGCAGCATCCACCAGGAAAGCACAAGTCATTGTACACATGCGAAAACCAGTAAAGAATACTTTTGCCTCTACAACTTCATACAGGCTATTAATGTTTTATGTACAATTACATACAACTGGTGCAGACAAAAGGATGACTCCATCCCAATATTATGGGCATTAAAAAAATGCCAGTTACATGCTGTAATGTCATTACTTCCTGTATTATAGACACTCCTCTCTGAAGAATGTGGACACACGGAAGAGTATACAACATTTCTATTAAAACACCACTCAAAACAGCTGAACAATTGTTCTCAATGGAAACCATGGATGTCAGATGCACTAATTATTTCAGACCAAGGAACACAAACTGCTATGCAGAGGGGGGGGGGAAAAAGTGACACTGAAAGAATACTGCAAAATTAAAATTTCCATTTTCTGCAAATACTGCCAATAACTCCTGAGCTATCCTAAACCAGGGCCCATGTCCCCACCTATTAATGAACTATGTAAATTTTGTGCAGTTTCAGAAAGAGTTTCATCTGAACTGTTTTGCTTCAACATGACAACTATTGTGGTTTAGCACAAAGAGGAACAAGATGCAATCATCTGAGAAATTCTAACTGCCACTCTCACTTGTGCTCAGGCTGGGTTTGGACACAACTGATGGCCTCCTTGAGGACTGATGCTTAAGATCAACAGTTTCAGAAACCTCTTGCCATTGATAGAGTGCAGGTTTTTCCACTAAGGCCTCATCATACGCATACTGGTGGCTGTCATCCAGACCAGATACAGCAGTGGGTGGGCAGGTCAGCAGCACAGGCAGCAGTGCAGGCAGCAGAGCACCTGCCAACACCATCCTCTCAGCCCCATGTGTCCCACACAGTCCTTCACACCAAGCTCACGACTCCCACAGCAGAGCACATCAGCTAGCCAGGGTGGGAGCCTTCAGAGGTAAATACATACATAAAAATAGATGGAAGCCTATAATGAACATATTTGGCCAAGAAACAGAGAAATTTGGGTGAGGCGAGGATGCACAGAATAGGTGCTAGTCTCCACAACCCTGTCAAGCACTTAATTTCAGTAGTCTATTTTTAAGTCAAAACAGCAGAAACATGAAAACATTTCAAGCCTGTCTCTACCCTGACAATTCTATGATTGTACCACAGAAAAAGCAAGTGATGGCACCAGCAGCAGAACAGGATTCATGAAGATGTATGAACGGAGGTGAACAGCAGTACACAGTGTAACCATCCATCTTTCCTGAAATGTAAGTGATCACATAACACATTGTTCTTTCCAGGAGTATGGTAAATATAAAAAAAAAAAAAATAAATAAAAATGTTTCTTTATCCATAGAAGATTCTAGTTCTTCAAAAGAACAGCAAAGTTTCAAAAAATATCAGTCCCTGTTTTGTCCCTAAAGCCAGTTATCCCACACTGTTCATAGCTATTGGTGGTAACTCACAGCAAGAGAGGATGAGAAAGAAAATATCTTAACCTTTCACCTCCTAGCAGCACTAAAACCACACATTTTCTACCAGCTGTTAAAGATAAAACATTTTGTATTTTCAAAATCGTTAGGAAGTATGTAATGGCACAAGTTCAGCTATAAGCCAGCAGCTGTGGGAGCAGAGGCACCGATACCACATCAGCTAACGGCATCAACAACTGCCTAGAAGTGAAAAAATGGAAATGCAACCACCTCCAGCATTCATGTACGACGTGACAAGTTACAGCAGTACTATTATGATTCACATAAGAGGTTCTAACATAAAAGGCTTCTTTTTCTTTCAAGCATCAGATGCAGCCTTAGCTCTGCTACAACACAAAATTTAGTATGCTGAAATCTCATTTTAGAGCAATTAAATTCATCTGGCATATGCTGGAAAGATGGGAGGCAAGTAAAACACTGGAAATAGAAGCAGTTGTAGTTTTTGCACTATACGCGGTATAAACTTACAAAACATCACAAAGTTCAAGCAGTGTGAGAACGTGAAAACACTTCAAACAGTGGTGTCATTATAGTCTCCTCACCATTTCAAAGCACTTGTACAATGTTAACGCTCAAAAACCTTGCCAATCACTGCATCCTTCTGCCAGTGGCTACACGGAAGTACAGAACAATTATACAGTCTGCCAAAGGCTACAGATAAGGTAAGACTATGAGCATAAGCCAGCTGTACTGACTGCTGCTTTCATGACAACACTGCATTTCTTGCCTAAAACCCAAGGAACCTGCTGGTTCACCAGCACAGCCCTACCCGAAGGAATGTGTGTCTGTCAGAAATATCAACAATTCACAACAACCCATTCTCTGGTAACACTCCACCTGTTCTCTCTAGCAACAGTTTATTAAGAGCTATGAATTGGCCAGAGACAGCAAGAAACTCCTTAACTTTATACATAAAGAGGAGAAGAAAAATTGAAATCAGGTTCAGACCATACACCAGCTCTACAGGCTTAATATATAACCAAAGATAAAACTTACTGTCAAGTGATGGCCAAAAAAAACCAATACTAATCTGCTGGGACATGTTATTAGGTAATATAATCTGCCCACAAGCCACTCACCTGAAAGAAGTCTTGCCAAAGCTAGACGTGGACCTGTAATTTGAAATTTGAAAGAAATCTTACAAAACAGTTGGAAGCTTAATTAATCAAGCATCAAAAATAACAGGCAAGATTATAACTACATTTACAGTGTGCCATATAAACAAGAAATCCTTACTGTTATTTTTCTAAGTTAGTGATGAAACAGACTAGATTTTTGACTTATAGAGAAATTTGGGTTTCCTACAGGGGAAAAAAAACCTTAAGTTTGAGGTTGTTGCTTAGATCCTTACAGAAAGCTTTTGTTCCAAACATCTTCCCAATTACATGTTGAATGCCAGGTGTTTCACAGCACTTACCACGTATTTCAACATAGGGCTCAACTAGCTTTTTAAATTTTCTTTAGAGCATGCTAATTTCCAGATTTTCTGCTAAGCACTCAAAATAGACATTTACTAGAAGCATTATCCATAGGAAGAACTTCATGACAGATGCATAAAATACACACACACCCTGCTTTAATTTCCAGCCAGCTTCACATGTTTCATAAAGCAAACACATTTTTCCCATTATAAACCAATCCAGGAAGCCCTTTCAGGTTTAATCATCTCTTGTAATCTTTCTGTGTAATTGAGAACATTTTCCTTCTGGAGCCTGAGCGCTGGGAAGCCACAGTGCATCCTTCCTGCAGATGCACGCTTGGTCAACACACTGCCAGGGCATTACAGTACCTGCAACCTGCATTTTCTGCTTCATTTTAAGTCTTTCAGAGGTGCACTTGTATTAGAACACCTCCTGCTTGCATTTAAACTGGAACTAATTTCTTATTCATCTTCCACTTTTTTATTGCAAAAGACAAGGGATAATTAGTCACGCAAATCAATTGTTTTACTTGAAAGAAAGGCAGGGAGGATCTATATCCAGTAACTGAGACTACTTTTCAACATGGTAAATCTCATTTTAGAGCTTCCCAATATCAAATCAACGTTGTAATAGGCACAAGAGGCAAAGTGTTGATTCAATACAAGTCCACCTTGCTAGTTCAGATTCCTAAATGAATTTGGTCAGTTGGCTTTGAAATAGTAAGCTTTGGATCAAATTAAGCTATTGTCTGTTTACATTAATTTTAAGTCAGATCAGCTACAGTTTGTCCCCCTAAACCACAAAGACCGTATGCTCCAACTAATTCAGCAGAAATATAATTGTACTGAGCTGGTATCAATTAATGCGGAATTTGGCCTCATAATAGTTGTCTGCCAATGAAGCTAAAACATTTACTAATGTATTTAGTTTTTAAATATTAGCTCTGATAGAAGATGTTTTCCGATATCCTGGGATTACACACATCTCCTCAGAGGCAAAGCAGTTAGTTTCAGCCCAGTGCTACCAGAAGCTGCCCTGTGAACATAGCTGTGACCTTCACTACTGTACCATAAGAAAAGCCTTGATTACCAACCAGAGTCACAGCTCTGACCGTGAAAACCTGTATCAGGTCACACCACCACAAGGGTAGGAGAAGCTGCAGAGGTGAAAATAGCTCTTGGGAATGAGCAAAAACCAGCAAGCTCTAGAAATGTCTGCCAAGTGACAGAAACCAACTGCCCATGGACCTCAAAAAGTACCCTTCTAGACTACAAGCACCAGTTACTCATCAAACACTTCTGCAAGGACAAGCTGGTGGGTAAATGAGAATGCTTTGATACTGTCTTCACAGGACTAGTTATCCTCCTTCAGTGTAAGACAGAGATGTAAAAGTAACTCAGCCTGAAGAAATGCTACATCCAGTAGAAATGCCAGAGGTCCTGTCTCAGGTACATACAATAAACATCTCCTGTCCAGCATTAGGTGAACACAAAGGTTTCAAAATCCAAATTTCAACCTGTATTTTCAAGAAACTGAAGTTCACCATTACAAGAACCAGTACAAAAAAGTAAAAAAACCAAACCTCTCCTAAAGCAGAAATTACCGATGTTCTTAACTCTGCTCTATAAACCACTAGCGGCACAAAAACCTTGATGACTCGGCAATTCACAATTTAAGAGGTAGAGATGAAGAGCCAGAAGTCTAAATTAAAGCCTCCAAAATTATAAGTCTCAGTTCAGGAGAGTGCTTTAGTACAGGGATTAAATTCAGTGACTGCAATCACTAATTATGAAAGTTTGAGTTCTTCTACCTGCAGTAACTAAATCCCTCTTTAATAAAGAGATTCACCAGTAAAGTCTGATACTTTAAGAAATTCTTTTGGTAGCTAAAACTACAGATGCATGTTAGACTTCAGCATTTACATAGCAACTATAGATCTGAAACTATTTCAGCTTTTAAAACAAAGAAATGCCACTTTTCATTTGTTACACTAGTTGTTAGTTCTTTTCTGCTTAGCTTCATTTGTATGGAAATTGAAATTTGATTAAATGTACAAACCCAGTATTTAATGTTATTTCAATTATAAGCCATTACTCTGAAATGCAAGTATTGGAGAAGATAAGCTTGAAGTACATGGTTTGGTTTTGTATGTAAGGTTTTAATGAATAGCAGCAGTTTTGTGTGTACCTCACATCTAGTTCTCTTATTTTGGTCATGTGTCTCAAGGTTGGGTCTGGCAGATCCTCTAGCATAATTTTTACCTACAGAGCGAAGGAAAACAAAAGACAAAAATACTTCCTGCTTTCTCAGTGTAAGTCGCTCATTGACTCAAACCAGATGAACCACCTTGTAAGAGAATCTCTGTTCTCATTTCAGAGACAATTACAACTATCAAAAGCTGATTTAAGCATTAAGAAAAACTCAAACTACAAGTGTTTAGGCCAGTAACTCTTCTTATTCAGATTTTAACTTGTCCAAAAGATCTTTCTTATATAATACTAAACCTACATACTTAAAGACCTGTACCTACATGTTGCACTATCGTTTCGTATTTTTACACATTCAAGAGTAAGTTTACTAAAAGTGAAAATAGCATTTTTTCTTAAATCACTGTTTCTATATAACCTGATCCATTCTAAACTGTATGAACATGATCAGCTCCTAGCATCTTCAGCAAGAAGCCTAACCCTCTAAATCCTTGGCTTCTGGAGATTTTGCTCAACACCAGTGCTCAACAAATGCCTCAAAACAAGCATCAGAAACAACAACAAGAGGAACACCACGCCCATCCCCATCACACAAACACGTACACCTCCATATCTAATATTTATGCTCAAGCGGAAGCATAACACAACCAGTATTTTTCTAGACTGGTATTTACTGAAGTAATAGAAACTTCAAAATATTCTTGATATTCCAAATACAACACCACAATGTTTTTCTTCATTTAATACTCAGCAGGTTCACATAAAAACCTATCCTTAAGCTCGTCCTCAGCACTTGAAAAGCAGCTTTCATAACTAGGACTTGTCTGAAGTCCACAGGTGAAGTTCACCAGAGCAGGTACCATATCCCAAAACTCCTGAAAACCTGCCAGCTTGTGAAGAGCACAGCAGTCCTGCCCAGCCTTTGCTCGTGGTGTCCACAAGTCAGCTGCTGAACAGCGACAGAGAAGCTGACCACAAACTGTGCTTGAGGATGTTCTGACATATCTTTGAACAAGTTTTGTTTTTAACCTGTCTGTGAGGTATCACCAAACCCACGCAAAGGCTCTGCTCTCAGGCAAGTGGAGCTGTACCTGAATGGTATTTCCCCTCAGCACATCTCAGTTTTCTCTATCTATTCATCTCCCACAGGTTTCTTTACGTCATTTGGTGCATCTTACTTCCATTACATGCTTTTAAATTTATCCTTAGCTCACCCACCACCGCATTCAGTGCAGCAGAGTACATACAGTACTTTATAACAAAGCCACAATAGGTGAAAAACAATGATAACACCACCTTATTTTCAAAGTATTTGTGAAGCTCACAAATCATCACCAATTACCCATTCAACAGATGAATTTCATTAAAGTTTCTCAATAAAATTGGTTGTTTACTATTCTTCAAATTAAAAGCCTATAGAATAATTAAAATTCAAAACCTACAGAAGAATTAAAAAGCTATAGAAGAACAGAGCACTTCATTTTTGTGTTCAGATACAATGCTCAGCCATTCATCTGTGCTACTGCAAATGTGCCTAATCACAATCCTTAGGTCATGTAGTTCTGGTTCATCATGACCTGAGTCTATGCAGGAGCATATGGAAGCACAATGGCACATAGCACAAAGCCCAGGAAAATAAAAACTGGGCCCCATACTATGCGCATAGCCAAGTACAACCCACATCCATGCTCAAATTCAATTCCAGCTCCTGAAAATTAGAGGCTCTGAAGTTATAATCCCATTTAGTAGGAACACATCAGCTCCAAAAGTAGATAAATAATACATGTTAGAAGCATAGACATTTTTTGCATGACTTCAGCATGCAGTGTCATGAAGCAACCAAACCAGTGACAGCACTCAAGCTAAAAATGTAAATCGTTAATAGATAACTCTAATGAACATTCTGTATTACTCAATGTTCTGTCATAGTAAATTATGCTAGATGATCCTAACATCCATCAAAAGATTTTACAGCACAGTGAGGAACAGTAGCAGTCTCCTTCTCATTACCCCCTCATATCTGTTCTCGGGGTGCCCAGCTCCCTGAGCTGGAAGAGAGGGACAGGGAGCAGAATGAAGCTCCCATAGACCAAGGGGAAATGGCCAGTGACCTGCTGCACCACTTAGACACACACAAGTCTATGGGGCCAGATGGGATCCACATGAAGGTACTTGAGGCAGAAGTGCTCACCAAGCCACTTCCCACCATTTATCAGCAATCCTGGCTAACCAGGGAGGTACCAGTTGATTGGAGGTTAGCAAATGTGACACCCATCTCCAAGAACAGCCGGAAGGAAGATCTAGGGAAATATAAGGCTGCCAGTCTGAATTTGGTGCTACGGAAGCTTATGGAGCAGATCTTCCTGAGTGCCATCACGCATCATGTGCTGAACAACCAGGTGATCAGGCCCACTCAGCATGGATTTGTGAAAGGCAGGTCCTGCTTGACTAACCTGATCTCCTTCTATGACAACATGACCTGCTTAGTTGATGAGGGAAAGGCTGTGGCTGTTGTCTACCTAGACTTTAGTAAAGCCTTTGATGCCATTTCCATAGCATTCTCCTGGAGAAACTGGCTGCTCATGGCTTGGATAGGGGTACACTTTGCTGGATAAAAACCTGGCTGGATGGCTGAGCCCAAAGAGTGATAATGAATTAAGTGAAATCCAGTTGGTGGCTGGTCACAAGTGGTGCTCCACAGAGCTCAGTACTGGGGCCAGTTCTGTTTATCAATGATCTGGATGAGGGGATCAAGCGCACCCTCAGTAAGTTCACAGATGACACCAAGTTGGGTGGGAGTGTTGAAGAGGCTTGGGGAAAAGTGGCTGGAAAGCTGCCTGGTGGAAAAGGACCTGGGGGTTTAAGTTGACATCTGGCTGAACATGAGCCAGTGTATGCCCAGCTGGACAAGATGGCCAACAACATCCTGGCTTGTATCAGCAACGGTGTGGCCAGCAGGACTAGGGAGGTGATCATCTCCCTGTACTTGGCACTGGTGAGGCTGCACCTCGAACACTGTGTTCAGTTCTGGGCCCCTCACTACTAGAGAGATATTGAGGTGCTGCAGTGTGTCCAAAGAAGGGCAACAAAGCTGGTGAAGAGTCTAGAGAACAAGTCTTATGAGGAGAAGCTGAGGCAATTGGGGTTGTTCAGCCTGGAGAAAAAGAGGCTCAGAGGGTCCTTATCACACTCTACAGCTATCTGAAAGGAGGCTGTAGCAAGGTGGGTGTTGGTCTCTTCTCCCAAGTAACAAGTGATAGGACAAGAGGAAATGGCCTCAAGTTGTGCCAGAGGAGGTTTAGACTGGATATTAGGGAAAAATTCTTCACCAGAAGGGTTGTCAAGCGTTGAAACAGGCTGCCCATAGAAGCGGTTGAATCGCCATCCCCAGAGGTATTTAAAAGACGCATGGTTGTGGCACACAGGGATAGAGTATAGTGGTGGACTTAGCAGTGCTGGGTTAACAGTTGGATTTAATGATCTTAAAGGTCTTTTCCAACCTAAATGATTCTACAGTTCTATTCAATACTATACCTACACCCTGCACAAGCTTGGAACTGACCCAGTTTCTCCTTGCTCACAAGTGTCATTCACTGCAATTTATTGTCTGCTCTTTGCCCAAAGGGCAGACTCAATGTCAGTGGGGGGGGGGGGGGAAAAATAAAAAAAAATAGAAAAAACCAATCAAAGTAACAACAACAACAAAACCCAGCTATAGCAGCACAAAAGCAACAACATCAGAGCTTTGTGAATAGGAACCCTAGCTATGATTTCCTAAGACTTAGAAAATACAGACTGTGCTTTATGAATATGAACACTTACTCCTAAGACTGAAACAGAAAAAAAAAATCTATTTCCTAATTCCCCAGTACTGCTAAAACCAAATAGAAAACAAAATTTGCTACTTGGACTAAACTGAAACAATATTGTGAATTAGGCAACACAGCATTCCAGACTGAAAACCAGTTTATTTTATAGCAGTGATGATACCAGCTAAGCAACTGGCTTGCATTTTTTTTTCCACACTAAGAAACTGTTCTATTATGATAGTAAGTAAATAGGCAGAAGGGAAAAGCAAAATACAGCAGTACAGTATGAACAAAACCAAAGCCACGGGTACTCGAGAACCCTTTAATATAGCTCAAAATCAAAGCCTACACTGCAAGCTCTATACTAACAACCTTGTTCGGGACTTCAGATGTTTTGTACACCTTTAGGTGGGACTTTAATTTTTAGTACAACAGTGACAAGTGACTTAAACCTGGGCAGCACCAAATTTCTGACCCTAAAGAAAGCCCGATCTGTAAGTGGATCAGTCAAAGTGGCAATCACACCTCACACAATTGAATTCACTAACTTTCAAACTAGAGAAAAGTCAAGACCAGAAAAATACAGTATGCAAGTTTTGGAAAGCCTAGACCAGCACAAGGGAAGGGAACTATGACCACCTTGAACTTCAGAGGCCAGGACCCCCCAAAGTGTTCACAGTGTTCAGCAGTTGCCAGTGCACCAGCACATCTGCACATCTCACTGTCACCACAGTGGGGTGGCTTCCCAGCTGGCAGTGGAGAGAAGTGGTGAGCTGGGGGAACCAAACCCTTGCATGAGACCTTTCTTTAGATCAGGTTTCAACACGAGTATTCAGATGAAACATGATAACAGCAATTCCAGAACTGTCAGAGCAATCAAGGCTAATCTGTAGCCACCATTAAACTGAAAGTAGGAATTGCCAGATTTCAGCACTATTACTTAGCAAGCCCATTTACTTTAAACTAGACAACACATGTTCCTGCTTTGCAGGAAAACAAAGAAGTTAATACCTCAACTTTTGCGTTCTCCCCACCCCCACACCCCGGTAGTATTTAAGCATATCCTTAAACTTTCAGCACATGAGCAATCCAAACAAATCCAATGAAAACACACAATGTATGGCCAAGTATGTATTTATAAAACCTTGTTGAATTAAAACATGAAGAACTGCAATAGTCTTTAATACTAAACAGGTGACAAAAATCTTACCTATAAAATCAGGTATTTTTAACCACTCCACTCCAAAAATTAATGCCATTTATTAATCACAAAACCAAATGAACATGGAAGAGGCTCTCTACAGGGCCCTAAGGAATGACATAGTCTTAAACAAGAAACAGTCTTAAATAAGAATCTAACAATTCAGGGAGACAAGAAACCTTCACATGAACACTAATCAAACAAAGGTCAGTGGAAAAAAAAAAAACCAAAAAAAAAAAAAACCCCAAAAAAAAAAAACCCACCCTTTGCTCTTGTTTCATTTTCTTCACATCTTGTACAAGATTTGATGAGCAAGGGTCTAGAACACTTAAAAGCAAAAATTTGATATACAGAAATACTCTGACCTCAAATACAGAAAACCTGGTTTATCCTTTGCACAGTAGCTGGTGCAGTGGCTGTCATGTATTAGAGCAAATGGTTCATGCTTTGAATAGCATCTCCCCCCTAAACTGAACCCCAACATGGCATGCAATGGAAGTCACTTCTGTGTTTGTCCACACTGTATGAGATAGTGTCCTTTCTTCTTCCAAGGTAAAACAAATACCTGAACAGCAATTTCATCTATCTATCAAACCCGTAAGTTTAACAGTTCTATCGGAAGCCAGCAAATAAAAGTCCAACCCATTTATAAAAAGCCACTTAAACTTTTAGGATTAGTTTTCTTATTCCCCACACCTTCTAAGAGCTCAAGTACTGCTGGCACTCTTCAGCTTATCAACCAGCTTTTACATCACACGTGTCATGTAGTATAACATGAAACTTCATCTTTGCCTTTTTTTAACTGAATAGAAAAATTACATTCAACTCCATATTGTTCAGAAAGACACAGATGAGCACTCATACACTATAGCATCCTTGAACCATTTCTCTCCAATCTGGTACAACCTGAATTAAGGAGGGATGATGTTTCCGATAAAGTCTTTGCACTTCGATCTCACACCTGCAAGATCCTTGATTTTTTTATAAAGATTTTTCCAAGACCTCATGAATAGAGTACATTTATGCTACTGTATTTTAGTCAGTAAAGAGTAATTTAAGTATAATGAATAATATCACAAATTCAACAGAGAGAAAACACAACGCAGTTTTGACCACAAAAGAAGTTGTAACATGTTTCAGAAGTTTAGCATATACAAGGCAAAAACTCAAACCAAGCAGGTGTTAGAAGCAGGATTTGTTTTGAAGTGTATAAAAGAAGACACATTACTTTTAAGTCACAAGAAACCTTTTTATTTTAATTGCTAAATAAATAAGAGCACAGATGAAACACAGAGATACTGAAGGACAACACTCAGTTTTAATGCTCCACACTCATGCAAAGGCGATGCTTGACACCGACCCTCGTATCACCACATCTACCCTCCCACAGAGATCTGAGGGCAGACCTGGGCTGGGGACAGCCAAGCTGGAGATGACCTCCCTCCATACACATCGTAAGGCTGTGCTCACTCACTTCAAACCTCAGCAGTTTGGGAAATGCATATTAAAGGTTAATCCCAAACTCGCGGTTTTAAGCAACTCCGTTTCTAGAGTTCTGCTACAGCTGATCAGTGACTTCCCAAAAGGATCTCTGATTTCTGCTCAACTCAGTAAGTTCTTTACAAAACCACCACTGGAAGTACAATGCAAAGGTGTGAGCCTGCCATGCAAGGATCCTGAACGGTACATACCCTTCCAGAGAGTGGAAAGCCAGGAAAGAACAGGCACTGCCAGGCACCAACTGCACTGATTGGTGCTGAAAGACTCAGGGGTCCTGGCACTCCAACAGTCCTGGGAAACTGTCAATCTGTTCTTTAGAACTGTGGCATGTGACGGACACGTGCATGACACTATTTAGACAGGAATAATAAACTGCAACTGCAGAACAAGCAACAGACTGGCAACTAGACCTACCAAAAGCATCTGGTGTTTGGAGTCTCTATCACAGGAAGTCATTAAAAACATGCTAGACAAATATCCTTCAGGAATTGCCTAGGTTTACCAGATTTTGTTCTAGGACAGGAAGACAGATAACCCAATCTCTTAGTGCCCCTTCTGGCCATAACTTTTTATCAGTCTACACAGGACAAAACACTAGCAAGCCTCTTCCCATCACAAGTTAGCCCTTGAGATGACACAGGCAAAGATCAGCAGAGCCTCTCATCAAGCCTGCCATTAACCATGCTCTGGTTCTTTTCCATCCCAAGGACTTCCTCATTCAGACTACCAGTGCAAGAACCCTTCACACATTTATTTTAAAATACAAAACCAACCTAAGCACCCACGTTAACCCCTGACGGGCAGGAGCAGCGATGCCCCTGAGCTGTTTCCAGGTTCTGCTCCAGCCACGCATAAGGTACCAGAAGTTCAGTTCGGGGTGCGCAGGCTCTGCATGGTATGACACATGTAAGTGCAACAGGAAGTTTTGTTAATCACAGAAGAAGTTGTTTATATGCATCCCATAGGATTAAACAAGAGCTTATAAAAGTTGCAAGAGATCACCATGTACAAACCCAGAGACCCAGGCATTACTCTAAAAGGTGGTTACTACTCTTGCATTACAACTCAACATCAGAACCAGCCCTAATGAAGCTAATTCCAGGGGACAGAATAATTCATTGAAGTCCTGGTTGGTTTTCTGACATTCACTGGGGAACTCTACACGATTCATAATAAGTATCTAAAATCTTCTCTCTTCAAGCTAGCTGTGCCTTCCTCCCTAACTACTGAGAAAGCAGCAGCACTTCCACAGCTGCCTCCTCCTGCTACAGAGAGAGGCTGCAGCAGTTCCGCATCACTTCTGCTGTTCTGGCCTGATCTTCCTCTGTTCCCAAACCTACTGCAGGGACACAGAAGTCACTTTTTTGCAAAGCCCCACATTCCCCTTCTGGTTTATTACTTCTCAGAACCAGAGCAATGCATGCAAACAGCCCTCTTCTGCCTACTGAACCCTTTCTCCTTTACTCTGTAGCCATTGCTAATAGCAAACCCACTTGCACCTCAAAAATTTTGCCTTATAATTAACATCATGAATTACCAGTCTTAAAGTAGCAGACCTGCTAATAAGGTCTGATACCTTCTGCCTTGCCTCTCTACTACAGTGACAGCAGCAGGAAGAAAGCCTTTTCAAATCCATTGGGCTTGCTTTGCAGCTCATAACAACAGCAAACAGCAGAGCACAGAACACCAGGAAAAGAGCACACTAACATATAACAGTAGAAGAAAAACCCAACTAAACCCAGTAGATTAAGTAGTAAGGGGATGAGAGGGAACATAAGACTGGAAGACAGGACAGCCCTACTTGTAGCAGGACTGAGGAGGTGTGATAAAAACCATTCTGTCTGCCCCTGGCACCTAGAAGCCCTCACTTGGGAATTCAGCTAAATACAAAGAGAGGAACTGTAGTTAGCAACAACATGGAACCAACTAAATACTATTCACCACAGGTCTCACTGAAGTAGAGACAGTGAATAAAAGTAAAACAAAGGCTTCTGCTTGCCTACCAACAAACTCTTTTAGAGCAGAGGAATGCTGGGCCCAGGTCACATTTTCACTGCTACCTTTGCATCTCCAACTGATATTAATTGATACAATTCAACTAGCCAAAACCAGACACATTAGGTCACAGCACACTAGTGGACCACCTTGAAACAAGGTGACTGCAGGTTTGTTTAGACTTCTACTCCAGGAGCTCTCCCTTCCATTCAAGGCCTACAACTTTTGACTAAGTGACAAGAAAGACTTGGCAATTGAAGCACACTTGTCAATAGTATTGTGTCAAGATACCAACACAGGGCAAAGATAACTGCCAGCTGCGTACCAGCAAGCACCAAAGCGTATGAGAAGTTCAAACTTTAAGCTAAAATTGTGGGTCGTTTTAATTACACCACTTGTGCTGGCAAGTCTTTAAGCATTGCCGATTATGTAAGTTGTGCAAAATTCTTAAAAACAGAACTTGAGTAATAAAGTTACTTCCTCTAGCTAGCTTTGAAGTGGAGAAAAAAAAGCTGCAAGAACAAGAACTCAATTGGCTTTTAGCTGCCTGGCAAATGCTCTAATAAGAAAGCCCATGACCTACATTCACAAGGCGCTGTACTAAACCACTATTACAAAATCCAATATAAAGCCTGACCATGTTTAAGTGTTTTCCATTAGCAAGCAGCAGTATCTTGTTAGAGAAATATGAAAACGTGTTATTGTCTTGAGCGACGATTATCTTAATTAATCCTCTAAACGCTCTTCTGAAACATGTCATCTTGATCATTCTAGACTGTTTTAAGTTCCCAGTGCCATTCTAGACTGTTTTAAGTTCCCAATGTTACATAAAGACACCAGAACCTTTGCTTTTCAATTGTACATTACATGTTAACAGAAGCAGGAACTTCTCAACCTGTGCTGCAGAACAGAATTCATAACAATTTACTTCTCTGATGTTCTTTCGACAACCAACAGGAATGGACTGGTGTTCAGAAACTCAGTCTAAATCCGAGCTAGCACCAGAACATTTTACTGTAACTGTTAACATACCGCTGAAATATTTCTTCACATCAAGACAGCAGCTCTCAGCCAGCTAGTCAGATAACCTGAAGCAGATGTTTTGTGTTGTCCCGGAAAAGATATTATTAAGCCAAACCCTACTGTGGTAAATACCCCAAAAAACAAGTGTCTGAACACCACAAATAATCAATTCAGTACGCATTTAAAGGAAATACCTAGTTCTTCGATGTACACTCATATAGTTAGAAAAGTACGACACATTCAGCTTCCATTCACATTAGCAGCTTCCAAACATGAGTAACATGACTCAAGAAGAAATGCTCTACTTTAAAATAAAATAAAAAAAAATAAACTCTTTCAACAACGCATTATGAAGCAGGCAACTAGTCAAAACAAGCAGCTTATGGTCAAAACAGTTAGAAAAGGAAAAAGGAAACACTGGGACAGAAAAAAAAAAATCTAAGCAGAGATTGTCAAAGGCACAGAATTACCATTAAATGTTCACAGGCTCAGAAAAATCTAACTGCCTACAACACCTTCAGGAACCCAAGCCTCCACAGCTAGGGCTGGTACCACAGTATGTTGAATGTACCTGATGCTGTTAGCAATGGCAGTAGCATGAAACAGACTTTTGTAACCAAGATGGCAAAAAATCAGGGGGGAAAAAAAGGAAATTTTAACTAATTTCTCTCTTAATTTACTAAACCCCATGTCCCCTTAAATGCAGAAAAAAAAAATAGGTCCATATAAAATCACTGCCTTTCAGATTGCCTGAAAAGATACTACAGTTGAGGAGGCTTAAAAGGAGGTTTTATTTATCTGAAGAGTACAGCAAGGACATGGACACAAAGCTAGTGTCAAATTAACATGGAAGTACAAAGAGGCGCCTGATTCGCTGGGACTGAATTGTGAAGGGACTACACATTCATCTTGGAGTACATAAAATCTCCCATCACTCTGCAGCACTCATTTGATAGCTCCAAGCACAGAGTTAAGCTAACCATGCTGCAGGCATCCTTTCTAAACCAGTAAGACAGTTGCTACAATACACAGGTTTAAAGAAGCAAAAAGAAAAACAAATATCACTAGGAAAATAAATTCTAAAGCCAGATACTGTTTCTGAGGAAATCCATGTATCTCTCCCAACAAGAGAAGGGATACTTCTTCACCATTGATTAAAATCATAAATTTGGTTCTGTATATCCTCTGCACTTGCATGAACCAGATTTTCCCTATCTGCACTCTTTGTTTCAGGATCAACCCAAACATTATTTAGTCGAGTAAATGGGTGATCTATTTGAGAGAGCAGATTAAAGATATTAAATGAATCAAGCTAAAAAACAAAGGACATTGGCAAAAAGATACAAAGCCACCCTGAAGAGATGGGATCTCTCCTGAGGAGGAAAGGAGAAGTATCACCATGGACAGCTCAATCACCACAGTTACCCGGAGCCTCCAAGTACACAGGATAGGCAAGAGTATTCCAAATGGAATTCAGACATCCCTCATACAGCAAGGAATTTCAGCTGCAACATGATATCCGGTTGGATTAACTTCACATTAGGTTCGAGAATACATATTGTTTGAGCAAAACTCAAGGAACGCATATGGACTTGCCATAAGGGAATCCTAATGCTACGGGTTTCAAAGCCAGTGGTGCATAACCTGAGCAGATGAGAGTTCAGGTTTGTTCACATGGAATATGCTTCTGCCAGCATGGCTACCACACCACAAATCTCCAAAGTAGGTATAATAGAGCACCAGTGAAAACATCCATGTGCCCTAAAGAAGCAAACCTCAGTGAAAAACTTGTCTTCATCCATCAAGCATCAGCTGCTGACAGAGATGTGCTATCAAACTGGAACGACTCGTGTTCTGACACAAAAGGAAAAAGCCATCTTCTAATTTCTAGGAGGCTACAGTGCTCAACAACAACAGAGTTCAAGATCAAACCTACCCTCCTGTTAAAGTACAGAGATAGCTATCAATCTCTGCTGCGCCTTTTCAACCAGCAATTCAGCTGTCTTTAGCACTTGGTGCCAGCTATCAAGGAAGTTGCTCGAAATCAGTTTTACATAGTATCTTCTCCCACATAAAGCCTCTAGCTGTAATAATACCAGGTTAGCAACTCTGCTTTTTTTTTTTGGCTACTTCAGAGCGTATCATAAGCCCTGTATATACATTGCACTGCCAAAAAAACAAGCTAAAACAAAACAAGGCACACACAGAGCAGTTTCAACATCTAAGTTAGTTATTTCAATAAGACTGCCTACACTGACCCAATTGTGTTTCAGCTGTACTGGGAACTTGCTTAAACGCAGTTCACTAATACTGTTACGTTTTATTAGTCTGGGTCATAAAGGCTATTCTGAAGAGAAAGAACAAGGGGATTTCGAAGTACACCATCATTCTTTCTCTCCTGTTTATAAAGGAGTGAGTATCATCCAGGAGCAGTCGCGTGGTGTGACGGGAGGATGGTTTCCAAACCTGCAAAGCCACTCCAGGCAGCCTCATGCTTCGGCTATTGATGCTCTTTGGCAAGAGCAGCCCAAGTTACATGAGGGCTCTGCCAAGCTCCAAGTGAGTTCAACACCCATGAAGAAGCCCCAACTGAGTGACGTACCTAAAAAGGCTGTAATTTTCAGTCAGCAAACACCCAACCATTTCTCCAAAGTTAATCATCTGAACATTTTTAAGCACTGTGCCTAGCAACTACCACACAAACTTCCCAGCTGAATTGTTTCCCTAAAAGAAGCAAAAACACAACTAGGAAGATGACATACAACTTAGATGCAATAGGGCTGTTTCCTCTTTCTGGCACGATCAAATGGCACTTTCAACGCAAGGTTTTGTTTTGCTGGCACCCAAGGCCCACAGCATAAAAACGGGTAAGTAAAAATCAGCTGAAAACTTAATCATGCCGCCGCATTTCCACTGCTGATTACCTTTAGCGTTATGCAGCTTTTACCCAAGCTTTCA
The DNA here is from genome assembly GCF_000696875.1 of Nestor notabilis. Lineage (NCBI taxonomy): Eukaryota > Metazoa > Chordata > Aves > Psittaciformes > Psittacidae > Nestor > Nestor notabilis. The sequence goes on from NW_009939742.1 coordinate 50,935, forward strand.
AAGTTTAAAACGAGTTTTTTGACCCTAATTCACATCCCTCCAAGTCCCAGCCAGCCAGCACAGGGACCGATGCTTCCCCCATGACTCAGCCAGGTCCACATCTCTTTTTAAAGCACAACGAAGCAGCAGACACCGACCCCCGAGTCCGGGGCTGGCTCACGACCACAGCGACTCCAGCGCTGGGCTCCTCCCGGCGCCCTG